>NC_056731.1:1882739587-1882847087 GCF_019279795.1 Protopterus annectens | reverse complement strand
TCCTCATCCATCTGAATCCAGGAGAAACCATTTCTCTCGAAAATAGACAATTCTTCCACCCAGCTGTTAATTTGAAGGGGATTAAGGGAATGTGGGGAATGGTAGTGAGGAATGTAATTCATACAAGAGAAATGGCAGAGATGTCTGAAGGAGTGTGACCTTCGGACCTATGGCTTTGATGTTTGACTTGACCTTTTTTCCTTAATTTTTTGTCTATTTTCACAATGTCTTTTCTGCTTTTACTTGTCTTCTCTTATTTGCTTCCTATAAAATGGCCACTGTTTTGTGGGACAATTCCTAAAGTTTCTTTGTAAAGGAAGGAGGAATATCTGCTGGACAAAAATTGTAAATACTACAAACTTTCAAAATATCAACATCTTTAACTATATTTATAATACTAACATGCATATATTGCCAAGTAGTTGTTGCATGACATTAATCAGAACTTCCTTTGTACTGTTTGGAATTTTAATTTATAGTTTTGTTCATATCTCTGTACTAGTTGCTGTTTACAATACTTCCAGAATTTTCCAGGGCTGAGCCTAAATACGGTCTATCTGGAGCAGTGTTCTACCCCTACTAACAAATGATAAGTAATATAAAAAATAGGTACACTGAATGGGTCCTTCTTTTCTACCAATGTTTTGAGAAGCTATACCAATAAGGTATCCACCTCTTATGGGTAGATTCAATAGTTTTCTCCTAATATTAGCTGGTAGGAGCTGTGTTTTCAGCCATGAATACTTCATAGTCACTAACTCAGTGGAAGGCATCCTAGAACAACCACTGTATTAATTCTGTACCGGATATGACTGTTCCTCAGTTTGGTTGCAGTCTAAGACATTTCAGGTGTGTGGTCACCTCATCATAATTGTGGATGCATGAGTAAACTTGTTGCTGCAGTCTTTACATCTGATAGCTCAGCCACATACTGAGGTCCATATCTGGCCTGACTTTCAGAGTTAATCACAGTTCTCTCCATATCAGCCAGTGCCATTTTTCCCATAAACACCTTCATGAAACTTGTATAGAGGGTGACATATGGCCAACCATCTTTGATTCATTCTTGTCCACACCATCCTTTTATCCCAATTATAAGCTGTAAATCTACCCAATGGTTCAAAGATTACCTGACAAACCAACCTTTCACAGTAAAAACTGGGCCTACCTTAGCAGATATAGCCTTTGCTCATTTAAGGGTTCCTGAGGGATCAATTCCTGCACTAGTACTATTGTCCATTTTTTATAAACTGCTCTTAACCCAGTTAAACTACAGCTCCTCCTTTACGCTGATGACATGGTTATCTATAAAGCCAACCCTTCTAGCAGCATCATCCGAAATCAACTTCAAGCTGCCTTCTACAACTAAAAACCTTGGCTTTGTTCTACTAAAAATACTCCTCAACCCTTAAAGAAAAGTATGTGCTGTTTGGCACAAAAAAGACTCGCAAAAGTCACTAGTCCTATCCAAATCAAAGACCTTGACAATAACCTAATTGGATCCATCACATCATTTAGATACCCTGGCATTTGGCTTGACCGATTTCTTCAACTTCCAAGATCACATCCAGAAAGTCAAATCCAAATTTAACTACCTCTCATTTTCTCAATGTTGTTACAACAGCCTTAGGCAAAGATGTCCTATCTTCACAACTAGAACATGGCCTCTCAGTGTTCACCACTGACTTAGAAAAAACACCACCACCTTACAATCTGTTTTTAATAAAATCTGCCATTTTATCACCGACTCTGCTGAATGGAGAGATGATGGGGTCTAAATGAAGAGATGATTGGGGTCTGAATGGAGAGATAAGGGGGTCTGAATGGAGAGATGATTGGGGTCTGAATGGAGAGATGAGGGGGACCGAATGGAGACATGATAAGTCAGCAAGCAAAGGAGAGTAGTATTGCTGAAACTGAATTCATCCTTGAGTCTTGGTGAGTACCTTCACAAAGTAGACCCTGCTTTTCATAAAATCTCACCAAGATGACACTGATATATAAACTGCATTTATATAGTATATATTATGGACAGAATTAGGTTAAAAATTAAAAAAAAAATAGCCGGGCGCACAATACCCAGGATAAAAAGGTGTCCAATCCTGGTAGACACACTGGTGCCAGGAATGGATAAAAATGTAGTGTAAAATCTTCAAAATATGGAAAAAGTCCTACAATGGGGCCAGGCCCAGGAGGAGGATGACTCCCCTGTTGTAGAAGGAAGTAACAGTCCACTAAAATCATAAAAACTGATAGGCCAAAAATGGAGCCATAAAGATGATAGAGTAGACTAGTGAGGATAAGAAAGAAATTATGTATTGTTACTATTATGCAAAAAGCCCAGAATTTCCAGACACAAGATATACAAAAAAATTAAGAGAGAAATTAGAGGAAAAAAAATACTTCCACAAGAAAAACTTTCAGAAGCTTCAAATAAAAATTTATGTTCATTAATACAAAAGGTTTGTGAAAAACAGTATGTAGACCAAGAAACTTTAATCTGTTTGGAAAAAGAAGCAACTGAGGAAGTACAAAAATATAAACAACAAAACCTAGAGATTTTTGAAAAGTATAAAAAAAGAAATACAATCATGGGAAATGAAGAGAGATTTTATATGGTGCAATATTTATGCAAAGGTGAAAGCAAAATAAATCAACATAAAGAAGGCAGTCCCAAAGATATTCAAAGAGAAATACAGGCAAACCCCCGTATTCAGCAAGTTCTGCATGGAGTAGGAATAGTGCAAGAGCTGCTGCACGCAATATGGCCAACGAGCAATCCAGGAATGAGCTCCCGGGACATGCATGAGTGCTCCTCCACTATTCCTGCACGGACACCACTGCTATATGCTAATTACCCCATTTGCTGGTGAAAAACATACAATGAGGTGAATTAGTAATCCAGGAAGCAGGAAGGCGTCTGTGCAGGAATAGTGTAACTTGCAGAAATGTATTCGGTTACTAACCAAATACATTTCTGCAAATTACAAAACGGAGGCATGCCACCTCCAAAGAAACCATGTATTCAATCTAGTAGGCATGCCAATGGCCAAATATATGGCCATTGGCATGAGAAATAGTTGCAAAATTATAAAAAATAACTTTTATTTTTTTGTCTGATTTCGGACATTTAAGCGTAAGGCAGTGGTGCCCAAATGGGATCGGCCTGAAAATAAGAAAAAAAGTTGGAAATAAGCTTTTAAAATCCAAATCAGCATTTTTCCATGATAGCCAATGGCATGCATAAGACAACAATACCAGGGAATAGTGGTTTCAAAGGGGGAAGGCTCAGTGTGAGTGTGGTAATTATGAATTAGCATTCTATTTTATGCAAATGATGGGACTGATACTGAATCACAAATTTCCTCTCAGTGTTAGCTTGCACCCAACCATGTGCATGCAGCAACACCATGCTATAAGTATAAGAGGTAGATGACCTCATAAGGTCATGCATGCTGTAAGCTTATTGGAGCTCTGTGGTCCATGTTTACCCTCAGCTAAGCACAGCTAAGGAAGAGGGTGTGCCTAAGGCTGCCTAGCAGTGTTTACATTGCCTAAATGGGTGTGCATGCCGCGCACTGAGTTTTAAACAGAAAAAAAACAGGAAATAGCAGCTCTGTTCACATCTGAGCACTGGGTATGCAATGGGAATGGAAAACAGCAGTAAAAAGGCAATCAAGGAGAACTAGCATAGCTGGCAGATGAAATGTATCAGAATCAGCCAATTACATGTGGAACAGCCCAGCCCAGCATACCACTATAAACTATGCAAACACCTTCCAGTCTGGTTGTTCCTACAAACTCTACACCATGGGTGTACACAGATGGGGAAATTTTACCTGACAAAACTAACAAAATAATAGGGGCTGCTGTTGATCTCATACATCAATATGTGGAAGAGGCTGAGGGTGGTAAGGATGTGAATGCTGATGACCAACCCACAGTGAGGAGAAGGAGAAGAGTGTACAGACCCAGGGTAACCTACCAGGGGCTACATGAGCTGGAGATAGTGGAGAACTATAGGATAGACAGGGACATTCTACAGCAAATTGTTGAGCTGTGCAGGCCACACCTCACACACAGAACCAACAGAGGGGGAACCCATCCCAGTGGATACCAATGTTTGTGTAGGCTTAAGAATACTAGCCACAGGTACCTTCCAAAGGGCAACTGAGGATATCATGGGTATCTCACAGGCATCAGCATCCAGGGTACTCCACCAGTTCCTGGATGCCATGTCAGCACATGCCAGTGAGCACATATATTTCCTCAACACCGGTGAGGCATTGACCAGTAATATGCATCTCTTCCACCAAATAGCAGATTACCCTGAGGTAGTGGGTGCTATAGACTGCATGCACATACACATCAAAGCACCACCCAGCGAGTGGGGTAGGGTCGACATAAATCGCAACGGCTTCCCCTCCATCGACTGCCAGGTCATGTGCGATGCCCAGGCCATTATCTTGAATCTGTGTGCTGGCAGCCCTGGAAGCTATCACAACTCCCACATCTGGCATATGACACAGCTGTACCAGTGATTTGACAGTGGGGACCTAGTGGGGGATGCTGGTTACGCATTGGAGCCATGGCTGATGACACCCATCAGAAATGCACACACACCCGAACAAGAACTCCATAATGAGGCACACGCACAAACCAGAATCATAATAGAGCATGTGTTTGGGATACTCAAGTCACAGTTCCTCTGCCTGGACATATTTGGTGCAGCCTTACAGTACTCCCCAGCTACATGTGCACAAATGTTCATAGTACGTGCCATGCCGCACAATATGATCCTGTGGAAACAGTTGCAGCAGAAACAGCACGGGGCAAGGCCATACAGCCCCCACCACTGCCAAGGCCATCACAGGCACAGAGGGACTCAGAGGAGGAACAACCTGAGCCTGCCCATGTAGGCAGAAGGAGGCATGTCCAGTATGCCCAGGCTTTGGCAAAGAGGCAACACATAGTACATACATTGACACGGTAGAGACCCAGGGAATGACACCTCTCTCGGACTCACACATACAGTAAAAGTGATGCCAAACATGACTCTACCTGTGCTTTACCATGTATAGGGAGTGTACTATGTGCATCCAACATAGTCAGCCCTCCAGCACCGTCCTCAGTACTGGCACAGCCACAAGGTAAGTCACTCTTCCTATCAATTGCTGAATGGAGTAGTATGTTCTGATAGTTGTATCTATAGTATGGATGTGAGCATGCAATGGAACTGGGTGGCTGAATGGGATGGCAGCAGATAGTGGACACCTATATAGGCAGCATGAAATACATAGCAAATACTGGTATCGGCATACTAGGCAGTACTAGACAAGGTGACAAATCCCACTGCAGTACATGTGGTGGCCCAAATGTGTCCATAGGACATACACATGCATGTCAGTGAGGCACACATACCCAACACCAGCCTCAGCCAGCAGGACAGGTGTAGATGACTATAAAGAAAGGCTGGGCTAAGGCCTCCAATTAATGGCAATGGTAAACAGCCCCCCTCCAGACCTACACATACAGACTACAACAGGTCTGGCAGTTGTATGTTAGTTCTAAAGGGTAAGAAGTCTGAAATTGAAATTAGGTCAATAAAACCTAAGATCTGTACTCCACTGATATGCCTCCAGTCTGCATGATAGGTCAGAATACAAAATGAAATGGAAGCCAACAGAGTACCTGAAATACCAGTACAGTCATAGCAAATGTTTAAAGTCATCAGGTGTGCTCCCCCTCAATAATCCTATGTAGAAATGCAGTAACATGTACATGTGGGTTTAATAACAGTGAAGCACAGATTACCTGAGCTAGCCCAATTTACAGGATAGATTGTTGCATGTGTACAATATGCAGGGGTCCGTGTGTTAGGTTGTTGTGTGTTCAATATTGTCTGGAAGTGGTCAGCATGTAGGCATGGAGGGTTGTGTCTTGGTGGCCTATGGCCAGTACTGCTGATGACAGGGCCATGTTCCAACTGCAGTGCCAACCACAATGGTTCTCAGCAATACCCGTGTCAGCAGTCCTCCATACTCACTGTCCAGATGTCAATATCTGTCACCGTCTGAAAGATGAACATGCCATGAATGTGGGCCCAGGCATACACACAGTACACAGGTGGAAGTACCCTAGACAGAGTGCATAAAATGTAACTGTCAACTGCACACACCTTTGGAATTGTACATACAGGTTATCAGCACATTAGTTGTCTGTCTAGTATGGTATACTGATGTAGTCTGGTCAATTAGTGGCAGATCCCAAAAGGCACAGTTATGAAGTAATGAGAGACTACCTATGTCTCCCACAAGGCAGCATGCGGGGATTGTCTCAGGTATATCTGTGAGGCAGCTGGAAGAAGCTTCCATATCACACATGCACTCTGTTCACCCCACCATCAGCCACAGGTTTATCACAGGTCATATCCTTGCTGTTGAAAATGAGTACAGTATGACCCCCCCCACTTCTGTATGGGAATACCCACAGAATGCAGCATTCTGAAGAGGTATCCCCTGCACGTGTGTCCCTAGCTGTAAGCAGCACCCTGCCAGCATCCAGACCAATGGATTAATATGGATAGGAACTATTGCTATTAACTCCTCACACACTTACCCTGTCACCCCAGGGAATCCAGTGGCTCACAGCCTGGGAATGTAGGAGTGACAGAATGCACTGGCCTGCTACAGATGGCCTACAGTCCTCTGTCAAAGGCCTGTGCCTCACCCGTAGTGCCAGTGTATGTTATCTCATGGGGTCCCAACTAACAACATAACACAGTCAACAGAACACAAATGCAAGGCCATGTTGACAAATCCCAGTAGCATGCCCACCATGTCCTACTGCATGAACTGTGGACCAACCCCAAAATACTGCTAGGATGAAGGAACATGTATAGGGATACTTCTCAGATATTACTTGCATAATGTTATGAAGAGAATAGAATAACAGAGTGGGGGGTGTAGAAGCATGGACGTCATGCAGTGTGTGAAGTTTGAAACTCTGATGTGTGCCCATACCACCCCTGCCTGCAAACCAAGTAATGGGTGGCTACCAACCTGCTCGCAAACCACAATGTGAAGGGGAACTGACCAGATATATGAGTCCTGCCTCTGGGTAACCTGGGTGAATTTATACAGCTGAGAGGTATGGCCACAGCAGGATATGGCCATTCTGTTATGCCAATATATGTACAAGAAAGGGATCCTCAGCCACCACAGTACAAAGGTGCTGGACCGTTTACACAGACCCATAAGCAAGTGTCTGCAGCTACCCCTCCAGAATGGCATGAGTGTGACAGAATATGTAGGCTGAAGACTACAATACTGGACACAGCTTCATTCATCTTGTATTTCCCAGAAAATAACTGTGAGCAAATAAGTTGATCTGTCAGTAGTTGATGACATAATACAATACAGAGTAAAACAGTACATATGTCTGAATATCTCTGCTAACACCAACCATGTAACACTAGCAGAACAGACACAATAGTTACAGTATCCCACTATATGTCGCCAATTGTGACTCCATATTGTCAACATATCTACAGATATCCTGCAGAAACAGGTTGCTAGCTGTAGGTGTAGAACATCAAACCCTGGACTGGAGTACAACCTACCTGGAATGGATTCACACACTCAATACAGAAGGTCATACTGGGCATGCTCCTACACTTTGAGAAATGAGGCCCATGTCTGACAACACAGTGGACTATACATATCTGTCAGTCACAGATGTCTGTGCACACACACCACATTGTACACTATTCATGCTTTGCACACACATTGGATAGGAATACTCACACATATCCCAGGCCAACACACTAGAATACATCAAACATACACACACAGACAGTGACAGAGAGATTTCCATCATGAGGCCTGTCCCACCCACCACACATCCAATCGGCCGATATCAATTGATGTGCTGATTTCAATCACTGTAGGCATTGCTTTTGGTAGCCCTCAGCCCTATAGTGTCTGTGGTGCTTGTGACAACTGTGTAACATGATATTATAAATCAATATTCATCTAGCATTTGCATACCCAGTCCTGTCAAATGTAAAGTTATGTGTGACTGGGTGTGTGTGTGTGGGTTTGTGTGTGCGTGTGTGTGTGTGTGTGTGTGTGTTTCCAGAGGAATGGTTTATGGCCCATTCACACACACTGCACTTCCCATTGCCCATGTTAGCACACCTGCTGATGTCAGTCACCTTGAAATAACCCTCATAGATTCATAGGTTCATAGGTAGGTACTAGGCTATCGGCCCTGGGGCCTATACAAGCCCAGCCAAAACTATACCCTGGCTTTTGCCACCTAAGAAAATTATTTTCCTGTGCCACTATCGAGCAGAGCCACAGAGGTGATCCCCGGGCTGAATTTCCTATTTCCCATCCAATCATCAAGATTTTTCTTGAAGAGTGCTAAAAAGGAGCTTTGTTTGATATAGATAGGTAGTTTATTCCAGAGTATGGGAAGTCTCTGGGACAGGAATCTATCCCTCCAGCATGTTCTGTGTATTGTGGTGACAAGGTTTAGGTCCCTAGAGCTTGGAGGGATTGGGATTTCTTTAAGTGGAGCATGTCCAACAGTTCTGGGTTTGACATAGCTTTGTATGTTAGGCAGAGATCGCCTCTGAGTAGGCGATATGCAATGGAGTAAAGCTGGAGTTTTTTGAGACGGTCTGCGTAGGGCATCTGTTTGAGGCCAGTAATCCTCTTTGTGAGGTATTTCTGTGGCCTTTCCAGTTGTTGTAGATGTCTTGAGAGGTACATACCAAAAAGGGCATTGTACTCTATAATGGGTCTAATGAGTGATGAGTAGAGGGGAACAATGACCTCTTTTTTCTGGATGAGAAACCTTTTGTGATAAGGTGTGCCACATAGATGGATTTCCTGACTAATGTAGCAATGTGATTATCAAAGGAGAGACTACTGTCCACCTGTGTCCCAAGGTATCTTATCACACTTTCGGTGTTAAGTATACTACCACCTATGTTGTAGTTCATGAGTACAGAGTTTTTACCAAAGGGGATGACAATGCACTTTTTGGCATTGAGCTTGAGGCCATGGCTTTGACACCAGGCATCTGTCTCAGTGTGGCCCTTTTGTAGGATGTCCACATCATTAGGAGTTTCGATTATGGCTCCTAGTTTGCAGTCATCTGTGAACTTCATTAGCCAAAGACCTTCTGTGTTAGCCTGTACTTCAGAGAAGTAGATACCAAACAGGAGAGGACCCAGGACTGAACCCTGTGGTACTCCACTTGTCACTGGTCTGAAGTCAGATTTGGAGCCTGCTACTTTCACAGTGTGGGTTCTGTCAGTGAGCCAGTTGGTAACCCATCTTGTGACAAGTCTCAGCCAAGCCTCTGGCCAAGTCTCAGCCTTATAAGTGGCACTTGCAATATGTGTGTAACACTGTAGTGTAGAAAACTAGTTTAGCAGGAGTTATAATCCCAGAGATGGAAACTGTGCCTGTAGATGAATGATTCTGAGGGCATTCACAGTCACTATACCTCCCATTGCCCTACTTTAGCATGCCTGCTAATATCAGTCACCTTGAAATAACCCTTTGGACAACGGCCAGCCCCATAACTCCATGGCACTTGTGATAACTGTGTATATATATATATATATATATATATATATATATATATATATATATATATATGTGTGTGTGTGTGTGTGTGTGTGTGTGTGTGTGTGTATGTACATGTGTATATATATATATATATATATATATATATATATATATATACATATCCTTATGTGTAAACATGAGTGTTGTATATACCTTTCCAGATGTATCCCACCATATTTATCTGATATGTGTATATTTAGATATAAAAACATGACTGATTCAACACTATTTTCCCTTACAAGTACTAAACAATTGTAGTAGTCAAAGTAGTTGCTCACTACTATTCAGTATGTGTACTGAATGATATATTTCATAAAACAACAGACATCTTCACAGCTCAGATGGCTTAGTGGTTAACTGCTGTGACTATAGTGTACATGGTCCTGGGTTCAAGGGCTGTTTACTTTGTTGCTAGGCAGAACAAGGACTGTTGGATACATAGTGGTTAAGGAAGTTAGAGCAGCTTTAAGTGGATTTGTACGGTTTGCGTGATGGTAAACAGTGCTAACGTATGGTTAAACGAATAGGCACTTACACCACGTAGGCTTTGCTTACCAGTGCACAAATGTGCTTAGCATTTACATTTAAGCAATGCTTACACCTGCTAAGCATAGCTCTGCCCTGGTAACCAGTGATCACATTCCAATCTGATAAAATAGCAGGGTAATGACATCTTTAATAAGTGTATTTAATTCCATGCACATAACATGCTTCTATGTGCTGTCATTACAGTAGCAAGGGGTGTGAGAATACTGTATGGGACACCTGAGTATACATGGCTAGTACAACAATATTTTCTCTTTGCATGTGTTTCATACATGGGTAGTATCCCAGGTTATATGCAGTCGTATTTGCATGTATTGTATCATTATATTACTACTTTTAACAGTGCTTTTCCAAGTAAGAGTAGATTGCAGATTGTAGTACTAGAACCATACACCCCTGCATGTAAAGCTGGACTCTGAGTACTAACTATCATGTTCTTGGTGTGTGAGCTGTATGTTATTAAGTATCTCCTATTGGATATTGATCTGATATGTGGATATTAACTGTACACTACTATGTATTTAGGACATGTCATTAAGGGCTGCTGTCATGTAGTAATGGCATACCTATAAGTGTCAGATGTCTATCTGTCAAAACATTCATCCTAATGCATAACCTGTTGGCTAGCTGATTTCTGTCCGTCCTCTGTACAGATGTGCAGATGTCAGGTACCCATCTTGGCTGCTTACAGGCAATCTATGATTGACTGACACTGACATGTCTGCCCAGCTGTGTTATGAATGCCACAGCTAGGAAACCCCACCCTGTATGCACCACATGCCATGGATATCTCAACTAGACTTCCACAGTCAACAGAACATGCTTGAGTACAGGTCTCTAACCCAGACACAGGCCATGTAATGTAATATATGTTGCATACATGTCAGTTGGAGCACCTCACTGGCCTTCTTCAAAAAAAAACAGATGATTGGATGTTGAATTTAACTGTCACCCTGGGGATCACTCAAGTGGCATGGGTTGATAGATGGCCTGCTGACAAATGTCAGGTGGCATGATACCAGTGTACCCACATGCCCTACTCTTCTCATCTCTCCATGGACATTAGCCTGGTACACACCTAGGAACACCTGCATCTATAGACCCCAGTACTGACAAATGTGGCAGTATGCATTACTGAGAATAACTGTGTCTGTATGTTTGTAAACTTGCAGTTGACAATACTCTGAGGGCCTTCTCACCCACTATCCCCATTGCCATACTTAGAAATGGCTGCTGCTGAAAATGATGTTAAATGTTATCTTATTACACTCTTCACCCTATGGGCTACCTGGAGCTTGCAGTACCAGCATAACACTGTTCTACAAATGGGTATATAGGGGTGGGTTACTCTCTGAGTCCTGGCAAGTGTATATGTGTGAGTGTGCATATTTGTAGGAGACAGCATTCTGAGGCCACATTCTCCAAATACAATAAACCTTGCCATATATTATAAGGGATAGTGATGTTGTTGACATTAAGAGAGCCATGACAAACCCTCACCCTACTATCCATGTGGCATGTGCAATAAATGCATATCCCTGTAGTAGCACTGATTAGATAGACAAGGAGTTGTATTGCATTCCTGGTCAATGTATAATTGTGGGTATGTCAGAGCATTATCATGGGTTTCAGTGAGTACAATATCCAATGTGGGGTGTGGGTGCTGGGTATACTGTCTTTACACCATGGTACCCCCAGTACATGTCCCAAGGTCCACTGTATGAGGACTGCTGTCACCATCAACCATACAGGTAACTGATTACATTATCCAGCCCAATGATGCATGTGCTGTGTGCAAAATCTCAGAATGGACTCACTGACAAGGTAGTTAGCACTGCTAAACCCAGGTCTGTCAAACGTCTGTGACTGTATGTGTTTGTCAATGTGTATATGACAATATGTCATACTATGTATAGTTCATTAACACCCAGTACACCCCCCATTACCATACTGTACAAGGCTTGGTGATGTTCTTCACTTAACAAGAAACTCGGGACACACCTCACCCTAAAAGCTCTGTAGTGTGTGCAATTAAAGCCAAACACATTAGTAGTAATAAGTACCTAGGTAGGGGCTCTACTCTCAGTGTTGTCAAGTAAGTGTGTGTGTGTATGTGAAGGGATCTACTTCAGTTTGTAGAAAATATATGTCCCAGGAGATCATTTGTCTGAGAACTAACTGGCAATCATCTTGTGGAAATACATTCAAGCAAAACTAGTAGTAGATGTGTACGTGCCCTCTTCCCCACTGTACAGCTGTATAGCAATACAAGAGTTGGTATATATACATGAGTGTGGTTGCTGTGGCCATAGCCAACCACGTTGGGGTTATTGTTGTGGGTATCCCCCAACTTTGTGTGCTGTTATACTGTACAGTTTATGTTAAGTAGTTGTTAATCACACTGTGTGTGGTTTTATGCCACCCCACACCCTCCAAAGTGGGGGGCTGTGCCACCCACACCAGCACACCTAGGTTTACCAACTCCAGGATTGTACTACATTGGGGAAGATGATATATACCCTGCCAGTACCATCGTCAATGACATTAAACTGGTGAACTGATTATTTCCTGATGTGATGTTTTGGTAATTTGGTCTGGGTGGAATTACACAGGCCAAAATGAGTTCACTGCAAAATGAAGTGCATCCATGTGAACAGTATTATCTGTGTATTGCATCAACACCAAAGCCTCTGCATGTGTGTTTTATTCATGGATATTTGGTGTGTGCCACCCAGTACACTTACAATTGTCCACTGTAGAAGAGCTGCTGACATCAGCCATTATGCAGTCACCTGTATACATCCCTCAGACCTATCAGCCATGTGGTACATGCAGTAACTATTATACAGACCTGTTACCTGTGTTCAGTTGTACCCGGGATATGACACAGTCAATGTGTCACCACAGTGCTACACCCTTTGTAGGACAGGACAGCAGAGTAACATCCTGCTGACACATAGACACCTAGAACACAAACAGAATACATTATGGAGACCACTATCAGTCAGTGTTAATAACAGCTATAATGCATCATGACTGGACAGCTACATACCCTGATGTGTAAACATTATTCATTCCAGCTAAAAACATGTTAACCAGCATTACATTGCTAAATCTTAGGACATTCACTCTGTGCATCAGAATCATATCAGCATGTCCCTGCATCAATGGTATGAATGACAGGGATGTGGCACAAGTATCATCATATGCACAGGGTATGTTGCGGGTTTGCCAGAGGCCTAGGCTGAGCCATTTAGTTGACATCATGTGTGTGGGTCAGGAGGTTCTTTATTAAATGGGCTGTGCAGATGTGGTGTGTGTAGGTATGGAGGTGCCCAAGCTGTGTTGGTGAAGTGTGTGTGTATGTATCCACACATCCCTTCCATGTGACTGCCCTATACAGGGGTTTGTTGGACAGCTGCAGACCATACATGACAGGGTGTGCAGTTCACTGTCTCTGGCCATGGACATGGGAACTGTGTCTGCCAGGGGTTTCATAGGCAATACCAGGCAGAAGCCCAGATATGTTACTCTCCTCTGATGATGACAATTCTCCACTGGATCCGCATCCCTGTTGGGACCAGCTAGGATCACATGCACATGGCCTGCTGTGTTGTGGTGTGGATAGCACCCCCCTGCAGTACTGGTTCTGGTACTGCCACTATGGGAGCAGCCATGAGTTATTGCACATCCAAGTAGACCTCCACCTGTTGGTGGTGCTGAGCTACGTCCACGTGGCCACCACCCTACTCCTACCACATGCTCTACCACAGAAGCCACATGGTCGAGGATTCCCACCATCTCACTCAACCATCTATCCAGGACCTCTGCAAAATAACGGTGGGCACCTGCAAGATCATGGATGTTGTCAAGTACAGCAGGATGGGTAGCCCTCTGTAGCCTCAGACTCTGTCTGGTTTAATGTTCCATATGTGCCTGAACCTCCATGATGGCCCAAAACATGTGTCTGGTGACACCTGCTGTGGGACTTCTGCCAGGGGCATGATGGCCAGCAGCCCTCCTATGAGCACCCCTGTACATGTGCCTGTGTGGTACCTCGCTAGTCATCCAGCTATGGCCGCTGTGTACAGACACACTTACCATAGTCCCCACACTGTCCTGTCCCATGCCACTACCTGCCAACTTTCCCTCATCTATGGCCACTGGTGATGGGGTATGTATGGGCATTGAGACTGTGTGTGGGGATGGGGTGGATAAAAGTGGGATGGCAGCTGATGGCACAACTTCAGCCCGTGACAACCCTGCCTGTGCCTCTCTATGCCTATCATCATTGTCAGAGTCTGTATGGACACTAACATCAGTTTGCCTGCAGGAGAGACCCTGACCCACCTCGCTATCTATGAGGGGCAAATACAAAATGTAATTTAAGACCTGGACATTATGGTTTACATCTATACACACTCATACACACACACACACACACACACACACACACACACACACACACACACACACACACACACACACACACACTTACAGGTTAGGTGGCACAAAGATATTACACAGACCTCTCATTACCAAACAGTCAACATGTATGACATATGGCACTCAACTGCATGCACTGCAGCCATACTCAATCCTTGTTATCAACATTATACATCTCTGTAATGCATGAGTTGTGTTAGTATGTGATGCCCCTTCCCCTGGAATACACTGCACTCATGTACACAGTATTGCTGTCTACCTGTACAGCACACTGGTATGTACTGTGCACCATACTTCATGAGTGTGCACACCATCGCTGAATGTGTATATGTGTGGCAGTTATGTTTCCTCTGTTGCTCACAACCCCTATGTGTTTGCCTGACACATACCTGGGATGATATGAGGACTGATTTCAATAGTTAATCCCTGACCTTTGATTTGCACATCTCATCATCTGCAGTGCATGTATGAGCAATAAAATCTGATTACACTGACAACATTCAAAGCTTAATGGGGATATGAGGAGTGTACACACCCTTGTCGACATGCCAGCCTCTTCCATGATGTGCAATGGGGCCACAATACTGCATATGTTAACATTACACACACCTGATATGTGACATATGACCTGTGCAATCCAATGCAGTATCAAGCAAATGTGTTAGTAGTGCAGATGCTGAATGAGATGCATGCAATATGTGGGTTGCATTAGTGTGCACACCCTTAACACAATGGTTTGTTGCAGCACCTGTTAAGTGAACTACAGCAGTCACTATTCCTGGAAGGGGTATACTTGCATGGCCCATCTTCACTTGCCATTATTTGGTCAGTCCACGCTATAAATGTCCCCCAACTCTGCCAGATTGCAAGGTCTGCTTATGTGCACAGCCCTTGGATATCACACAGTGCCTTCACTATTGCTGTGGAGTCAGGGTTATGTCTGGTACAATTCATGACCTTGACTGTGTTCAGATACAGCCATTCTTAATGAGATTTGGATGTATGCTTCAGTTCACTGTTGTGTTTCAGGATGACACCCCTCCCCATCCTCAACCTTATTGCAGATGCTTAACAATTATCGGCCACGCATGAGTGTTATTTTGCAGTGTTCCAAATTTGGAACACCATGTTTACTGGCCTAGTTCCTGCTAAAGAACAGCAAACCTAAAGGTGTACACTGGCACCAGCAAGGTAAAAATGGGGATGGTGGCCCTGAGGTGGAGTGAAGTGCTGTTGTGCAACACATGTATCTTTATGAATACTGTCTGTAGGTTTCAGCCTTGGTCTCATGACACCATTACACATTGCAACTCATGCCTTTGGGAGACCTGATTTTATGCATATGCTACCTGTAGAGAGCCCTGGATGATGTTTCCTGTGGAACTCTTCCATCTGATTCCCCTAACCCATAGGCCACACTTATGCAGATTCCAGGTGATTGTCAACAAAGGTACTGCATAGGCAGTACTTGCTAGATATTCCTACAAGTCCCTCAGTGTTGCTGAATGTTTCTGGGCAGCCTCCATGACCAGTTTGCCACATGTGTTGTCATCTGTTTTGGATGGGCATTTGTTTATTTTATACATTAATGTTGTCCCATACTTCATACACACATACATGACTGTCTGCACTGTTTGCCATGGTATATGCAATGGTGAGGTAAGGCTACTTTTCCCACTCCTGAGTGCTACCTTTCAGATATGGGATCCATTTCATGGCTTGTAAGATGTGTACAAGACACAGCTGCCTCTGTTGCAGGTGAGTGGGCAAATGGCATGGTCATACTTCTTGGACAGCAGACCATTACTTGGTGTGACATTGAGGCCCTATACTTGATGGAAGGTGTGTACTCAAGAAAAGTGAATGCTGTCAGTACCTCACAAGCTGCTTCCACAATATATTATTTGGAGTGTGTGCAACCATATTCTTCCAGTGTTTGTTAAGGTGTGTATTCCTCATATTTGTTGTCCTAACATAGGATTCCATATTACACATTCTTTCCTCATGTTAGGATCACATTACAGGTTGTAAAATGTGTGGAATGTGGTATTGTGATTTACCGTTATTTAGATCAGAAACAGTTTCCATTGTAATACTGGTGTATACACTGTTGTAGCCACTGTATAAGGGTAATGTTTCAGACATGCTCCTTCTGTAGGCCATTTGTCCTGCCATTATGTTCATCTCTGTCCACACATCTTGCACTGACAGGTTGTTAGGTATACTGCAGGACTCTTACATACCCTTCAGATATGCCACCATGGTGAACACTGTGATGCAGTGCAGTTAACAGCAACAATAACTGAACATGTATACCAGAGGGACCTAAATAGTTGTGTGAGACATAATGTCAGTAGCCACACATGTGGCATTGGTACAGGGTGGGAGAAGCATTTCAGCACATCAACAGTACAAACCCACAATACTAGAGATTATGCACATCTGTTCATTACTACACTGCAGCAACAGACTATCTTATCTGACATATGCATGAAGAAACTTTACAGATGAAAATGGATAAGCAACAGTGGTCTACTAATGTGCCCTGGGGCCTTACCTGCATGCTCCTCATCCATTGTGTGGATGCACCCAGCTTGCTGGCTTGGCTGGTGGGCGGGTGCCCCAAGGCTGGTGAGGAGCTCCTCAGCATGTGTCAGTGGGGGCTGGATGGCATGACCCCCACCTGTGGGTAGCTGGTCCATCCTAACTACAGTGGCATGCTGATGGGTGTGACAGATCATATCTGTGCAGCGATGCCGCACCTGTTCAGAATTGCGGTTGTGCAGGCCGACATTGTTTACCCTGTGGATGAGCTCATTCCACAGTGCAGTCCTCTCCTGCAGATCCTGGGCCCTGCACTCGAAGAGGATGGCATGATGGACTATGAGGAATTGGATTATAGCATCGTTTTCCAGGGGTGTGTATGCAGGCAGGTGTTCCTGGGACATTGTACCTGGAAGACATAAACAGGAAAAAAGGTCAGGGGACCTCCTACAGTTGTCCACGTGCACATCAACAATGGGTATTACTTGCAAATAATCCAGACAATACCATAACACTGTAAGCTATCATGGCTTGTACATCTTGCATTACACTCCTGGCTCTGACCTGTCCAGTTCCCCCAATGTTGGACACTTAATGGTATAATCCACTATATACCATTCATGTCTGTGTAGAGGGAGGACAGTGGCCATCTTCCATGTGGATGGTGTGTGGATGGTGGCATGAGTGTGTTTGACTGTAGTGTGTGATGGGACTGTGATCACATGCCTGTGTTCATGTAGGAGGCAAACTGTGATGTTCTTATGCCCCATGGAGACTTGCTGTTGTTGTCATCAGTTGGCATTATGTCCATGCTCACCACTGATGTGGGCAGGAGTGTGGGTGATGTGCATATCTCCCTGTACTACTGTTGTGGACAGGGTGTCACTGTTCCCGCCTATCCTGTTTGATGCAGGATGCCTGTATCTATGGCATGTCTGTATGAGGTGTGCTTTACCCCCAATACAGGTTGACTTGTGTTACTGGCTCTGAGACTGCATACATATGTGTAGACATGAATACGGCCTGATACCTAAGTTTGAAAACAAATGGACATTGTATGTTAGATTTTTGGACGACTTATGTTTTTTTCTGGAAGGGTACCTTGGATGAGTTTGAGGTTTTTGTTGACTACATAAACAGTACTACAAACTTCCTCCAGTTCACTAAGTACTTCAATACCACAAAAGTGAATTACTTGGACGTAAATTTGAAAAAAAATGACCAGCATTTCATGTCTAGTGTGTATAGGAAGAAAACCTTCTCCAACACTTATTTACATTTTTCAAGTTCTCACCCATTTTACCAGAAAAGAAGTGTTTTAAAAGGACAAGCAGTTAGAATATGTAGAATGATTTCTGATGATTTACTGTTTACCAAGGAATGTGACTACTTGAAATGTATGTTTTTGGATAGGGGTTATCCCATTGAAATGATCGATCAGATATTTCAGGAGGTTACTGAAGGAAGAAAGGGTAGATTTGCACCCATATTGGGCAAAGAAGTTAATGAAGTCACCACCACGACTATTAAAAACACCCCTAATGAGGGACTCTCCTCGGGCCTTATTATAACCTACAACGGACAGGCTGGTAAGGTTAGAAAGATTTTTGACAGGGAATGGAACAATTTTGCAAAGGTATCCGATTTGGGACACATTTTTGATAAAGAAATAAAATATATTTATAAAAGGGGTTGTAATATAAAAGGAATTTTAGAAAAGGTCAGTAACACTAAGCGATTGGACGACAACAAAAAGAAAAAATTTGGAGTTTTTAAATGTGGAGCTTGTCCTTATTGTAAGAACTTGAAGATTGGTAGCACTTATTTTTTAGCGGCCCGTAAAAAGACACTAATTTTAGGCTCCTTTGCCAACTGTAACACCAAGGGTATCATATATATCGCTCTATGTGGAAAATGTGATGCATTCTACATTGGTAAAAGCGAAAGAAAAATAAAACAAAGAATTTACGAGCATCTGTACGACATTAGAACTAAGCGTGACACAAATTCTTTGTACAAACACACGTTGGTTTGTGAGGGGGCATATTTAAATTTTTTTGTGTTAGAAGTGGTACCATCAGATCCTAGGGGGGGTTGTTGGGAAACCCTTGTTGCATACAGGGAGTTGCACTGGCAGATAGTCTTAGAATCCAATAAATTCCCAGGTATCAATGATATGATTACTCTAGCACCTGTCTTAAAAATGAGATCAGCTAAACTTTAAACTTAGTAAGTGTAATTTGTAGTAAATGTTATTTAGGTATGTATTTGACTTTTATACAAAAAAGTTCACACAAGGATCTCAGCTTGTTGAGTTTATTATTTTCTCCACTAGAGGGTAGCACAAGACCATTCAGTATTGACATATAAACACACACAATACATATACATTTTTATTAATTATTTGAAATTGTATTTATATTACATTTTATTTCATTCAAACGTATTTAAAATGGATTTTATGTCATCAATTTTATAATGTTATACTGCTCTTACAGGTTTTAACATTTTTAACTATGATAGTTTTAGTTTTGAGACATTTAATGTGTTTATAATTAATTTATTTATTCATGATATATTGTATTTCATTGGTTGTTTTGAATTTTAATTAGGGTATTTAAATGTTATCTAAATGTGTGTTGTTATTCTGATGAAGTTTTGGACGAAACGTGAAGTGTACTGTTTCTACGTATGGTTTGTTCTTCAATAAACTGCTTGGTTTGGAATTTACTACTCGTGTGGTGATCTACAACTTTTGTCATCTAGCCCTAATATTGGCACTTGTGCTGGGACTTTGGTGCGTTTTTGTGTTATATGTGTAGACATGGTTGCAGTTTGGTGGTTTGCATATGTCTGATTTCTAGTCATAGTCAGCCTTACAGAAGGTCACCTGTGAACCTACATGCTTGCTTAGATAGAGGTGTACTTGCTTCCAAGTTATGGTCTGCACCTATGTGTCCCTGTATAGACACTATAGCAACCTATTATGTGCTTTGTGTCTTGGTGGTGTCCAGCAAGGGAGATTACTCTATCGTTGGTGGAGGATGGTTGTACAGGTAAGGAACTGCTGATTCCACATAACTACAATGGATATGAAGTGTACACTCCCCTGTTACAATGCATGGTACTTGTGCAATTGGAACATGACCCACAAAAGCACATATCAACACAATCCCCACCTGTGATGTGTCCTATAGCCTGCTCAGTTCAATAGGGAACATAGCAACCTGTCCTGTGGAAACATATAGGTTCATAGGTTCATAGGTGTGTACTAGGCTAATGGCACTGGAGCCTTTACAAGCCCTAGCCCATGGGATTACCCTGGCATCGTGCCACCCAACCTTAGTTCCCAGTGCCTCTGTCAAGTAAAGCCACTGGAGTGATCCCTGTGATGAATTTTCTATTTCCCATCCACTCATCAAGATTTCTCTTGAAGAGGGCCAGTGAGGTGCTCTGCTTGACGTGTATGGGAAGTCTATTCCATGGCATGGGCAGTCTCTGGGTTATGAACCTGTCCCTCCAGCATATGGGAAATAATACTCAGTACAGTAAGCTAGTTGAATGTGTGTGGACAGCCTTACACTTGTATGTTGTGTAAACACCCATTGAGATGGTTACAGCATCCATTTGTCTTTGTTTGTACTCTAATGTCATATCACATCGTCACTTGGCAATGGTTGCTCACCTTCCATGAAACAGCTTTGTTTCATTTTCAATAGAACTGTACAGGTTAAGAGTCACATTTGAAGTGAGAAATGTTTCGACATGACTTCCTGTGATCTCACTGGCATACAGCACACAGACCTGGCATTCCAGCAGTGGTGTGTACATTTTGATATCCAGTACATATGGGTGTTGATATAGCTGTTAGTGGTAGGCATGGACAGTGGGTCATAACACAGTTGTACACTTCTCTGGTTACTATGTGGTAAGCATGCCTACTGTAGAACCCATATCATTGTCATGGCAATGCAAAGTACAGTTTTGTACCTACCATAAATGTAGATGTCCGATAGATATGCAACTGCAGTCATAACATATGGGTTGTCCTGCCTCAGGCAGCCCTCGGTCGGCCGAATTCCAAAGTCTGGGTCCAGCGTCGGCTGGTGTCACCTCCTCTCCGACGTCACAACGGCTGGAGTATAAAGGCATCGGCCGATGCCATCTTCTTCAGTGTTTCTTGCCCCAGATGCCAGGTGCCCTGCTAGGAAGGCTAAATTTGGTAAATGGATAAAATAATCCCAAACATGCACAACAGTAATAAACAGATACACCATAGGAAATACCCCCAGCTGAAGGGAAGAGGGGTAGGGACTCAAAAAAGAAGGATACAGAGGGGTAGGAGGGTGGGAAAATCTGACTGCAGTTGCATATCTATCGGACATCTACATTTATGGTAGGTACAAAACTGTACTATGTCCTTCAAGAATGCAACTGCAGTCATAACATATGGGTTGAGTACCATAGCCAAGCTGGGGGTGGATGGAACTATGATAAGGATGGTGTAGCTAAAATCCCCTGCAGGATTGCCGAAGCAAAGCCTGCTCGGGATCTGGAGTATAAGGGCAGGTTGTAGTGCTTGGTAAATGTATGCACGGAGCTCCATGTAGCAGCTTCTAGAATGTCCTTTGTTGCCACTCCTCTTAGGAAAGCTGTGGATGTGGCTATAGCTCTGGTGGAATGTGGCCTAATATTGGCTGGCAAACCTTTTCCATGAAAAGAATAGCAGAATCTGATGCAGTGTCCAATCCATTTTGAAATTGTTTGCTTGGAGATTGCTTTTCCTTGTACTCCAGCAGCATAGGCTACAAACAGCTGGTCAGACCTTCTGGTGGTCTTAGTTCTGTCCAAGTAGTAGCGTAATTGTCTGTGTATGTCCAAAGTATGCAGTAGTTTTTCCCCCTTATTTTGAGGATTGGGGAAGAATGCAGGTAGATGAATAGCTTGATTTAGAGACACCCTGGAAATTACTTTTGGCATGAATGTAGGGTTGGTTCTTAGAGAGACTCTGTCTTGATGAAAAATGAGGAAGGGGGGCACTGCAATGAGTGCCTGTATCTCCGAAACTCTTCTTGCAGAGGTGACTGCCAATAAGAAGGCCATTTTCCATGACAGGAATTGCATTTCTGAGGTTGCTGCTGGCTCAAACGGAGGAAGAGTTAGTTTTTCCAACACGTAGTTGAGGTCCCATGCAGGTTCTGGCTGTTTTCTGGGAGGTTTGATATTCTTTATCCCTCTTAGAAACTGTCTTAGCAGAGGATGCGAAAACACTGGAGGGTCACAGTTGTATTTAGCTGAGATTGCTGAGGCATGAATCTTTATTGAGGAGTATGAGAGTCCAGTATGAAATAGATCTACCAAGTATTCCAATATTTGAGGTATACTCAGTAATGCTGTGTCCTGACCCCTCTTGGCATTCCAGATACTAAATCTCTTCCACTTGGCTGAATAGGTTTTTCTGGTGGAAGGTCTGCGTGCTTCCAGCAAGATCTCTTGAACAGATTTGGAAAGAGAGTTTGGTGTTGAAGTCATGGTAGCCTCCAGGCTGTCAGATGCAATGTTTTCAGGTCTTGATGTACAGTCCTGTAATTGTGTTGAGTTAGGAGCAGGGGCCATAGGGTCAGAGGCCATGGTTTGGTCCGAGTTATGGTCAATACCAATGGGTACCAGTGTTGCCTCGGACAGTCTGGAGCTATCAAGATGCCTGTTGGTTGTTCTGCTTTGATCTTCAGTATCACCTTGGTCAGCAGAGGCAGGGGAGGGAATGCATACATTTTTAGAGAATTCCAGCTGAAGGAGAGAGCATCCGTTTTCCAAGCTAGAGGGTGGTGAGTCCTTGTGCAGAACTTTTCCAGGTGATGATTTAAGTGGGAAGCAAAAAGATCCACGTCCGGTCTTCCCCATGTCCTTGCCAGTTGGGAGAAAATGTGAGAGTGCAGCATCCATTCGTGTGGATCCATGAAATTTCTGCTCAGATTGTCCGCCAGTACATTGTCCTTGCCTGGTACAAACTGGGATTGTAAATGTATCCTCAGGCTCAGGGATTTTTCCCAGAGAAGCATTGTTAGTCTGCAGAGGGGGTAAGAATGAGTGCCTCCCTGCTTGTTTATGTACCACATGACAGTAGTGTTGTCTGTCCT
This sequence comes from Protopterus annectens, assembly GCF_019279795.1. Lineage (NCBI taxonomy): Eukaryota > Metazoa > Chordata > Ceratodontiformes > Protopteridae > Protopterus > Protopterus annectens. Next base: position 1,882,823,767 of record NC_056731.1, on the reverse strand, counting down.
TATTAGCAAATGTCCCTGTTTTAGTGTTTTTTCAAAAGTCTCGATGGCATGTATCACTGCCAACATCTCCTTTTGGTTTATGTGCAGATGTCTTTCCTTTGGCATCCAAAGACCTTGAATGCATCTGCCCTCCATGTGCGCCCCCCCATCCATGGTCTGAGGCGTCTGTTGTTATCATTTGGTCTGCTTGAGGTCTGTTGAAAGGCATGCCTTCGTTTAGTTGACTGGCTTGAGCCCACCATAGAAATTCCTTCTGCAGACATGGAATAAGTGGGATTATGTCCTCTAGGTTGTTGTTGTGTTGAGACCATAAGTTTTTTAGATACCATTGCAGCTTTCTCATATGAAGTCTTGCCAAAGGTATCAGAAGGATGTAAGATGTCATGAAACCCAGGGCCTGCAGGTTGCTGCTGTTTTTCCTCTGTGAGGTAGGCCATTTGTTTTTCTGTGTCCAGTTTGGCTCCTAGGAATATAATTTGTTGGGATGGTAGTAAGTTTGACTTCTGAATGTTGACTGTGTATCCCAAGGCCTGCAGTAGATGCATGACATAGTCCAAATTCCCTTTTAAGGTTTGTTTGTTGTCTGCTTGTATGAGACAGTCGTCCAAGTAGGGGTATATTTGAATCCCCTGCAGTCTGCAGTGTGCCACTACTGATGCCAGGCATTTCGTGAACACTCTGGGTGCAGTAGATAAGCCAAATGGCAATGCTGAGAATTGATAATGCTCTGTCCCTGCAAGAAATCTGAGGTATCTTCTGCAGCTTTGTCTGATTGGGACATGCAGGTATGCCTCCTTGAGGTCCAGAGTGACCAGCCAAGACCCCTTGCCCAACATGGGAAGAAGTTGCTGCAACGTCAGCATTTTGAACTTTGGCACAATGAGGAAAGTGTTTAGAGTTGACAAGTCCAGTATGGGTCTCTATTTGTTTTATTTTCTTGGAACAAGGAACAGTCTTGAATAAAATCCCTGGCCTTGTTCCTGAGGAGGAACCCTTTCTATTGCTTTTATACTTAATAGCTTGGAAACTTGAGTGAGTGCCTCTGCCCTTTGATGATGTGGCAGGTTTGGCATGCCTTGTTTTATTGGTAATGTGTGGAAGTGGAATCTGTAGCCTTTGTCTATCAAATCCAGAATCCAATTGTCCTTGGTTAAGATATGCCAGTTTTGTGAGAATAAGGCTAATTTTCCGCCCAAAGGTGCTTCTCTTTGAACCTTTGTAGGTGGTACAAAAGTCAAGTCATTGTGATTGTCCTTGTGGTGCAGCTGAATTGTCTGCGCCACTTCTTTGATTTGGAGGTTGCCATTGGCATCCCCTGTAAGATCCTCGGTATTGCCCTCTACCTCGGGCACGTCTGCTTTTTCCCCTTTGAAATTTGTCAGAGCCAGGGAAGGACCAATTCTTGAAGGGCCAGTTTCTGCCGAATCTGGGTGGCTGAACCTGAAGGAAATCCTTGACTGTCTGTACTGACTTTGCTTTTTCCTCTATGGATTTCAATACATCTTGTGCAGTAGCACCAAAAAGCTTTTGTTTTTCCAAAGGTGCATCCAGAAACTTTACTTTAACATGGTCAGGCAAAGACTGATCTTTCAACCAAGCATGTCTACATATTACAGCCCCAGTCATAGCTGCCCTACATGAAGCTTCCAGTGCATCATAACCACACTGCAGAAAATGGTTATTAACCTGCTGAGTGTTGTGAATATGATCCTGCAGTGCCTTTTTATCAATAGGCTCAGGAGAGGTTAACTTTTTCTGTAAATCATCCAGGAGAAAATCTTGGTACTGAAACATGTGAAAAAGGCAGTTAAGAGACCTCATGGCTAGGGTAGTAGAGGTATATACTTTTTTACCCCATCTCTCCAGGGACCTTGCTTCTCTGTCAGCTGGCAGTGGGTTTTTGGCAAAGGAGGAGGCCTCTCCCTTGGGGCCCTGTGAAATAGTTTCTAGGTCCACAGAGTGAGCCTTAAAAAGGTGCTTGTGAGTGTCAGGGACCCTGTAATATCTGTCCGGCTTGACAGGAGCAGGAGGAAGAGAATCAGGGTTGGCACTGGAGTCAGAGAAAACATCATCCAAAACATCCATAACTGGAGGGATAGCCAAGGGTCTGTGCTGGGGAAGCTTGAGGAAAGTACAAAGCCTTTTCCTGGAGTCAGAGAATTCATGACCCTGCCATTGAAAATGTTCCCTCATGGAATGCAGGACTTCACCAAAAGAGAAATCCTCTGGAGGGGAGGCAGAGGGAATTGATTCCTCAGCATCAGAGTCCTCATAGGCCTGGAAGGGTTCTTCTTGGGTATCAGAGTGCTCAGAATCCCCAGAGGCTTCATCCGAGGAGAGGTCGAGTGCCTGCTCAGTTCTAGGCCTTTTTTCTGCAGGTGGCTGAGAACCCCTGTCCGGATGAGGCTGAGACCCCCTGATAAGGGAAATAAGATCTGCAGCCAGAGACATGATCTGCTTATCAGATGAAGGGGCCTGGGCAGGTTTAAGATGGGCCTTGGCCTGACTGGCGGCCTTAGCACGTACAAAGGCTTTGATGGACATGGAAAGAGGAGGCCTAGCAGCCCCACGTGCAGGCGTTACCTTGTCCACAGTAATGGTGTCGGGTAGATCCAGAACTTCGGTTTCGGGAGGAAAATCCACAACCGGCACCGGAGAGATCTCCGAGACCGAAGGTCGTGTTAACGCTGTGTCGGCCTGGAGCGGTTGATTTACCACTTCCGAGGGGACCGGAGCGCTAGCAGAGGATTTAGGAGTAGTATCGGTAGTGGACGCGGGCCGAGGATGTCGGTCCCGGTCCTTGCGTTTTTTAGCAGATTGGGTTGTCGGTTGATCCGACGGCATGATATACGCAAAGGATTCACCGAAAAAGTCCTCGGCGAATTCTGCCCGGCGCCTGAGAGTGTGCTTATTAAAGCAAGCACAGGCAGCACAGGCCGAGACATCGTGGTCTGGGCCCAGGCAAGGAAGGCAGAGAGAATGGAAGTCCTTATGAGGTATTTGTTTACCACAAGACAAACAATTATTAACTTTCTCAATTTGTTCTGACATCGGCTGAGGCAAGAATAAATGTTCCCCAATGGGGTACTTAGCTTTTAGATGACTTCGGTACTGAAAACACAGGAGCTGACCGACCGGCACTTGCAAACTGCTTCTGCTTCGGGCACCGCACGGCAAGAAAGACTGAAGAAGATGGCGTCAGCCAATGCCTTTATACTCCAGCCGTTGTGACGTCGGAGAGGAGGCGACACCAGCTGACGCCAGACCCAGACTTTGGAATTCGGCCGACCGAGGGCTGCCTGAGGCAGGACAACCCATATGTTATGACTGCAGTTGCATTCTTGAAGGACATCAATCAGTAGCACTACACATTTTATTTTGTTGTATGCAGTGGCAGTGACATTACACACATGTGCAACATGCATATCCTATTTTCTGGACTGCTTGTGACCATGTTATTACTTTTGTGCCTTTCAGCTAAACATACACATACATACACATGCTCAGGGGACACCTTGTACACATTTGTGTTTTATGCCATTATGGTATTTACAGTCTTGCAGCTCAATCATACATCTCAACCTGTTATACCAGGACTTCTGGTCATTGGTCCACCTCACTGGGTGACAAAACAGAGAAATAAATTTTGATAACGTATCAATATAGCTGCCATAACACAAGTATATGTGTAAGTGACTACAGATATCTGTCACAACTGTGAACTTTGTCCAAAAGAACACTGTACAGTTGAATGTTATTAATTCAATATAGTAAATGCATTTTAACACATACATCTGTAACAGTGCTTTACTATGCTCATGCCCTATACAGGTATCCTAGATTTACAATACAAACATGTAGAATACTCATATTCACAGGTGATATATGGATATGGGCAACATCCCATTAACTGACATAGCAGTGGCACAGACACCACTGTATGACAGACACTCTAGCGGTTGCAATATGTAAGTTATCCTTTCCCAGGGTGTGTCAGGCTCCTCAGCTGTGACCCAACCTTTCCACCTCTTAGAGCATCACATGTGGACAAAGCCTAACATTAGGGGGGTATATATGGACAGATCATAGATGTGCCTATTACAAACCTATGAAGTTTGTGCATGATACATTTCACATTACCATGACTGTTCTGAAGAAGGTGGGGTCTGAAACTCATGTGTCTGTCATGACTTCATTACTTCCACCTTCAGCTATTTGCCAGAGTAATATAGATGTTTGGAGGAACAGAACAAACACTATGCTGGCTAAATCTTGAGATTCTGTGCAGATCAGCACAGTTGACAGGTATGGCCCACTGCAGACAGAGCCAGATGCTATGTCCATGGCATTTGTTCGGCAGGATGTCATTACCACAAGTATCAATGGCACATATACATCTTTCATAATCATCTATCCCATTTTTACAGACCAATTACTGCATTCAATTACATGCTTACATGTTGCACATACCTGGTTTATCTTCAGGTTCCTCCTGTGTACAGGATGTCTTCCTATTTCGTAAATTGAGGTTTTGTTTATGGTTTTTTTTGGTGTGTGTGTGTGTGTGTGTGTGTGTGTGTGTGTGTGTGTGTGTGTGTGTGTGTGTGTGTGTGTGTGTGTGTGTCTCTCTCTCTCTCTCTCTCTCTCTCTCTCCGCTACTGGGATCAAGCCTGTTTGAGTAGGTTAAAGCATGATGTTTGTAGGTGATGCTCATGTTCAGGTGATGGCCTCTGCACCAATTGCTGTTCCCCACTTCCTAATTGCATGAAGGCAGCAGTGTAGGTCTTCCAGTAGCCAATGTCATAGCAACCCACTACTATAGGTGCATAGGTTCATACTAGGCTATCTGCCCTAGGGCATTTATAAGCCTAGCCAGAGTGTGTTTGGCTTTCGCCAGCCATTTTAAATTAATTTTGCTATGCCCTTTTTCGAGGTTAGTATAATGTGCCTTGGTCTAAGAGTGGCACAGAAGTGATACCCGGGGTAAACCTATGATCTCCCATCCACTCATCAAGATTCCTCTTGAAGAGAGTCAATGAGGGACTCTGCCTAACCTGGACTGGGATTTTATTCCAGAGTGAAGGGAGCCTCTGGGTTATGAATCTGTCCCTCCAGCATGTCCTATTTATTTCAGTGCTGAGGTTCAAGTCTCGAGCGTAGCTCGATGGGATTTGGATTTTCTGAGGTGCAGCATGTCCATTAATTCCGGGTTGGACATGGCTTTATACGTCAGGCACAGATCACCTCTGAGCAGGGGGTATGCCACTGAGTAGAGCTGGAGTTTCTTTAACCGGGCAGCATATGGCATCTGTTTGAGCCCTTTGATCCTCTTGGTGAGGTACTTTTGGGGTCTTTCCAGTTGCTGCAGGTGTCTGGTAAGGTACATCCCAAAAGAGGCATTATACTCAATTATGGGCCTGATGAGGGATGAGTAAAGAGGCACGATGACCTCCCCTGATCTAGATGCGAATCCCTTCATGATTAGGTGGGCTATATAAAATGTTTTTCTAACCACTTTGGCCATGTGGTTGTCAAATGAGAGATTGCTATCAACTTGGGTCCCCAGGTCCCTAATTACTTCTTCTGTACTTAATGGATTACCACCTATGTGGTAATTTGTGGGCACTTTGTTTTTGCCAAAGGGGATGACTATACACTTTTTGGCATTTAGCTTGAGGCCATGGCTCTGGCACCAGTTGTCTGTTTCTATGAGGCCCTTTTGGAATATGCTTGTGTCGGCTGGAGAGTCGATTATGGCACCCAGTTTGCAGTCATCTGCGAACTTGGTCAGCCACAGTCCTTCCGTGTTGGCCTGTACCTCCGAGAAATATATACCGAACAAGAGAGGTCCCAGGACTGAGCCTTGTGGGACGCCACTTGTAACTGGCTTGGAGTCTGACATGGCTCCAGCAATTCTAACCATGTGGGTTCTGTCCTTGAGCCAGTTTGCAACCCATCTAGTGACATAAGGGTTTATATTTAAGCTGGTGAGCTTATCTATAATGCCCGAGTGGGGTATTGTATCGAAGGCTTTTGCGAGGTCCAAGTAGGCTGTGTGGACCACCTTCCCCTCGTCATGGCCTTGGTGACTGTTTCAAAGAAATCAACCAGGTTTAAGAGGCAGGATCTGCCCTTAACAAAGCAGAACTGGGTAGGATCCAGTGTCTGTAGGTCCCCAATATCTTTATTTATGAGGTCCATGATGATCCTTTCCATAGCTTTGCAGACCAAGCTAGTCAGGCTTATAGGGCGATAGTTTCCAGGAACCGTTGAGGCACCACCTTTGTGGAGAGGGACCACTGTTGCTGTACGCCACTCTTTGGGTACATATCCAATGGTAAGGCTGAGATTGAACAGTAGTTTTATGTTTGGGTTTAGCTGTTCTTGGAGTTCATGTAGGACGCAGCCCGGGACACCGTCTGGTCCCATTGATGCTGTGTTTTTTTGCTTTGGAGAGGGCGGCTCTTACCTGAGCATCTGAGATGTCAGGGGGGCAGAACTCTGCTGGGATAGATATTTGCCCTTGTGGTGGGGAGGGGGGGGGAGAAGTTTGTGCTGAACCTGTCAGCTAGGATGTTGGCAATGTCTGTGAGTTCTTATAATCCTCCCCTCTTTTGTTTGCAGGTACATGTTCAAGTACAAAGAAAATATATATTTTTAAATGTTTGCACACAGTATTGTGTTTGTATAGAGCATTGTCAAGATATTTAGTTTTTATGACATATATATACATATATATATATATATATATATATATATATATATATATATATATATATTCTTTTATCCTTCTAGTCAAGGCTCTAGATGTCATTCCTATATAAAAAGTTTCACAGTCCAGCAATGCTTGTAGGTATATTCATGAAGGTAGTCACATAATGTTGCCACAGTTATATGTCACTAAATGCCAATGGAATGGTTACCTGTACCTCTGTAGGAGTTGTTTACGTCGGCTTATGCATGGGCTGTAAACTGCTTTAAATGAGACAGCTAGATATAGCAGCTTGAATCTCACACCTGCCTGTCGACATTCCTTGATTGCTGGGATAAATTTACTTCTCTTCTGCCTGGTGTGCAGTGAATAAACATTTTCTACAAACACTCTACACTGTAATTTTTAATATTTGCCCTTCTGTCACATTTTTGTCAGGATCAATTCTTTCTGCTGGTATGACTGAATCTTTACTAAAATAGGTCTTGGCTGCTTTTTCATGTACAGGTTTGGAGCATACACTCAATGTGCCCTTTCAGTTAACAAATTCTGCTGTGGAACATCAGTTCAGTTGCTTATTTGAGCGCTCATAAAATTAATACAGTCTGGTCCTTCCAGTTTCTGTGGTACATCAGAAAATTTCCAGTTTTCTCTATACACTTTTTCTTCTACCTTTTCTATTTTGTAAACAGTTCTTCTTGAGAAATTTCATATTGAGCCAACTTTTTCTTCATGCTAGCCTCTGACTTTTGCAGTTTTATCAGTTCATATAAATGGCAAGTTGAGGCTTCTTCAAAATTTCCAAGACTGTTGTTGTTTGAATTGATATATTCCTTCAATGTTTAATCTATTTTAACCACCTCTGAGAAAAAAAAAATCCTTTAAATTAGTGGAAGCCACCTCTTGAACCAAAGCTGTAGCTTATACTGCTTTTTGCTGAACAGCTGCAGAATCCTTCACAGACAGTGTTTTCTCTTCACCTTTTCTGGTTGATTTTCTTTCAGGTTTTCCAAATGTCTTCTTTGCTGGCATCCAGGCAGTATATTTACTATCCCGTAACTGAAAAAAAATGGCACGCCTTTATCTCAGTTATGTTTTCACACTGGGAGATATGAACTTATGCCATTGATCAGTATGCAGCCATCTTCTAAGACTGTACTTGTTTACTTGTTGAAGAAACTACTAATGAAATGTTTGTTTTAAGATGACAGGATGAGTGTAAGCATTCAGTGTTGGAGATAACAGAAATTACTTGAATATTCCATGCCACGTGTCAGTACAGCAAAATGTCCATATTATTCAAAACAAATGATTTCCTCTAATATGGAGAGTATAGAGACTCCAACAACAGAGGAACAACATACATATATCAAAAGATGGAAGATTTTTAGCAAGGAAGATGTTAATTGTGTCATTAAACAACAAAGTGTTGCAGTGCAAGAGAATATGACAAAAGGTACAAGTCTACTTTGTGTTGATGTCATGTTTTCTAGATGTATAGGTTAAGTCATCAACTCATTCAGTCTATAGTGAGTGGTGATGATATGAGAGGGGGTATAGGAATGAGGTCAACTCCCTGATTGAATGGTGCAATAACAACAATTTGGACCTGAACATCAATAAAACAAAAGAAATTATTATTGACTCCAAAAAAAAGCTCTGCCATGCACCTGCCCCTCAAGATCAATGGTGAAGAAGTGGAGAGAGTCCAAACTACAAAGTTCCTGGGGGTACATATATCAGAGGATCTTTCTTGGAGTACAAACACAGGCCAGCTAATTAAAAACGTCCAACAGTGACTACACTTCCTAAGAAGGCTGAGAAAAGCAAAGCTCTCCATGAATGTTCTAATTACCTTCTACAGAGAAGCCATCAAGAGCATCATCACCAGCAACTGCACTATATGGTTTGATAACAGCACAATGGCCAAAAGGAAGAAGCTGCAAAGAATAATAAGAACAGCAGAAAAGATCGTAGGCACTAGTCTTCCTACCTTACAGGAGCTCTAAGATCGTGGGCACTAGTCTTCCTACCTTACAGGAGCTCTGCGATTGTGGGCACTAGTCTTCCTACCTGACAGGAGCTCTTTGAACTGAGATGTAAAAAAAGGTCCCGCAAAGTATTGAGTGACACTTCTCATCCAGCGCATGGTTGGTTCACTAAACTTGCTTCTGGTAGAAGGTTACGGAGTATCTGCTGTGGGACCTCCAGATTTATGAACAGTTTTTATCCAACTGCAATAAGATTTATTAATGCAGACATAAATCTGGATGTATCAAAACTATAATAGATTGTTACACTCTCATTCTTTTTCCATACAGTAATTCTATTTATTTATTGCGTACTAAAATTAATATATTCTCATTTAAGTGCAATTCCAGTCACTTCCTTATGTGCAATATCACCTAACCTCACCTCTGTGTGTAGTGTACTTTTCTTTCCTGTGTTAATTATCTAGTAGTCAGTGTTGTCCAACGTAATAAATAATGTACAAGCTTGTACGACAGCTACTTAGATATTTAGTTTTGTACTGGTTATTGTTTATTCTTTAATAACTATCATGTCTGTCTTTTTGTATTTGTTTTCTCCTGTAAAAGACCTGACACTCAAAATGTTGTTTAGGTAGCACTTTTGTTTCCTAAATGACAGTAATGTTTCTTTGAATCTTTGAATAAATACTGTTATTTTAACAAGGATTTTTACAGCAAGAGAAATCTGATGAGACAGCATAAAACACAGTCTAAAGACAGAGAGTACAAATGTATTATATGTGACAAGTGTTTTGTTTGGAAGATTAATTTGTTGTCTCATCAGAGATTTCATCCAATGATGTACAAACTATATAATGCAGTTGTTGCTGACAGAGTTTATAGTCATTTAAAAGAAAACTCCATCTTGGCAATAGAATAAAAGGGTAAAAAAACAAAATCACATGGAATAAAGGACTATTTGTTGCTAAATAAAGTCATAATGGAGAATTGTAAAAAGTGGAAAAATCTAAGTAAGGTAAGAATAGAGTACAAGAAATCATTTGACATTATCCCACATTAATGGATAAATGAGTGCTCACAGAAGTATATGCTGCATCCTGCATTTATCAATTAAATTACAGTGACTCTGAATCAGTGGCAAACTACTTTGCAATTAAATCTTGACAATGCAAATTGTTAGCCAAGGGACAAAAATTCAAAAGGGGATATTCCAGGGTGATTCTTTGTCACCACTGCTGTCTTGCTTTGCCCTTAACCCATTAAGCTGCCTATTTAACAGATTAAGTTTTGGCTATCATTTAGCTCCCAGAAAGCATCCAAGTGTAAACTCTTCTTATCTTCTTTTTGTAAATGACTTAAAACTGAGTAATTCATCCCACGATGAGTTGAAAGCACAACTGCAAGTGGTTACAACTTTCTCAGATAATATAAGAATGCCGTTTGGTCTTAATAAATGTGTAAAAGCAACATTTAAAGCAGGAAAGCTGCAGTACCGAGAAAATATCAACCTGGGACATGAATGTGATATATGGGAACTTGAGCAGGAAGGAGTGTGTAAATATCTGGGAACTGATGAAGGATTGGCAATAAAAATTGAGAATAAAATTTGGTAAGGAATAATTAAAAGACTAGAATTATATTGAAAGCAGTCCTAACATCTGTGAACAAAGTCTAAGCTATAGACTGATTTGCTCTTCCTATTTTAACTTACAGATTTGGGATGAGTGACTGTCCCAAAAAAGGTATTGGATCAGTTGGAGAGAAAAACAAGAGAAAATGTTTCACACGTATCAAATGATATATAAAATCAGTGTGTACCAAGATTATATATTTCTCACTGTGAGTGAGGTATGGCCATTCCCCTCTGGATCTGGGGACCTTTAGGGCCAAAAGGGTTCTATACCCCTTTCCCCTTCTATTCCTTACAGTTTACCAATATTTTCTATTGCTCTTAACCTCTTTTTCTTCAGGCACAATAGGAGGATAAGTTTCCCTTGGGCAGTCCTAGTAGACTGGAACTTCATAAGAGCATATGGTTCTCTGGTTGTGCATTTCCAACCTGTGTAGTTAGACAACAGTTTATTTATTTAGTTTTCTGTGCCATGGTAGAGCACTGGTCACTATGACTATTTGCAGGCTCAGCCTGAGTTAAGTTACATACATAGTAATAACAATAAATTAAAATTAAGGATATAACTAAATTATACAGTAGAATGACATAACATAACACAGATGTAAAGAAAATATACACATGTTTAAAAGAAGATTAAAAAACAGGTAGGGTCAGGAGTATAGAATGGATAATGCAAGTGTTATACATGGGATAAATGTGACTGCATAATACATGTATTATACATGGGATAAATGAGATCCAGCCAAAAGTATGGACAAAGCGTATGGAGGTATGGAGGGATATTTTAATAGTGAAGAGAGCAGAAAGGATAGAATAGTAGAAGCTGAGACAGAAGTGCTAATAACAGGAGACATGGGTATTAGGTATATAGGAGGGAATGGATAGGGCTGATGGGGAAGCTGTGTTATGAGTATTGTAGATGTTAGGAGATTAAGCAGATAAAGTTTTCTTAGATGAATGTGATAGTACAACCATGAGAGTTAGGTGATATGACCTGTGTTCTGACATGAGCACTTATATTGTTCAGTTAGGTAGGTATTCCTTGAACTGAGGTCTGTACTATTTTGTAGTCTCTGATTTATGTAAGATCAGGTGGCAGTAACAGCCAAGAACAGAGAAGGTGCGGTCTCTGTAATGAAGTTTAGCAGATGGAGTTATGAGAGTAGGACCAACAGTGGATTGGTTTCCTAGGTTGTAGTGTCGGTTGCATGTAGCTAGTGGGTCTATATTAGGAAGTTAAATGTTGAAAATAGCAAACGCTCTTACATCGACACTTAAAGACTAAAGACCAAAACCACACAATATCGAACATACAGAAAAAAAATTGCTGCTCCAAAAAAAAATTAAATCCACAGACAAAATAAAGTGCCCCTGATGTGGGGTGCTGTGCCCCCCACACACCCCTACTTAAATATACCAACTCTGAGACTGCACCACAGTGTTGGAAATGGCAAAGTCCCGGCAATGACCCAGCAACTTTTTTTCCAGCCGTTTGACATTCTGTGCTTTTGGTTATTAGGGGTCGATGTAAGAGCGTTCACTCTTTTAAACATTCAGCTTCCTAATATAGACCTGTAGCTAGTCACATAGGTGGGGGGTTGGTGTGTCTTGGCATCGGAGTTTAAAGAGAAGGGAGCATTCCTAATATAGACCTGTAGTTAGTCACATAGGTGGGGGGGGTTGGTGTGTCTTGGTATAGGAGTTTAAAGAGAAGGGAGCATTTCTAATATAGACCTGTAGCTAGTCACATAGGTGGGGGGTTGGTGTGTCTTGGCATAGGAGTTTATGGATAAGGGAGCAAAGACGGGGGTGGGCTGTGCCTTGAATGGTATCTAGTTTACCTTTTCCAAGCTGTTGCAGTGATTTTCTTGTTTTTTTTAATTTGTCCAAGTATTTTGTGTTTCTAATACTGTGGCGAGAATGGACCCCATTCCTAAGCCAAAGTACAATTCACTTTCAAGAAATTAGTGTTATTCCAATCTTTGATGTCAGCCATAATTACTGTTTGCAGCACCTACAATGTGCCCAGCAATGATTCCTTCTGCAATTCATATGGGGTTACATGTATTGGTAACATACTTAAATACAATTGTAGATTTTTTTATAAGACCTGTTGCTCCTACTACATTTGAACTGTTTGGGTATCTTTCTTCCACATTGCTCCCATTTCTGCCTGAAAATCCTGATATTTTATGACTTTCTGTCTCTAAGTATGCAAGACACTATAGTCACTGGGTGTGGTGATTTCAATGATCAATGCTACTTTTGTCTTCTTTTCATGGACCGCTATATCTAGTTTTTTAGCATCTATCTTCTGAACTGCCACTAAAGGGTGAGCCCATGTGATGTAGAATTCATTGTTTTCTGTGATGCTTTGTGGCTCATGTTTCCAGTGTTTTTCATCTACTTTAATATTATAATGTTTGCACAATCCCCAGTGCAATGGTCTTGCCACATTATTATGCTTTTCAGTAAACAGTCCTTCTGCCATTAGTATGTCACAACCAACAACAAGGTGTGCGACTGTTTCCAGTTCTGGTCAACAACACCTACATTTGTCTATTTCTCCCACGTGTTCAATGGACCTTTGCAAAGCAATGTATATATAGCCCACTCTATTAGACCTCCAATATTAATCTTTTATCTCTTGGTTTGAATTCACCTCTCCTTAACCATTCCTGTATTCAGTCCTGATCAACATGAGGTTCTTCCAGAAGTTTTCTATATTTGCAACTATATTAATGCATTTTCCACATTTTCTGCCTTCTCTTCTGATCCTTCACCTTATATTCTTTTGTTTTTGGCACATTCAGTTGCTGCCTGATTTTTATCTAGTTCTGGTTTGATTTCCATTCCTGCTCAATGCTGATATACTTCTGCTAGATTAAGCAGAGAAGTCATTTTAGATTTATTCTCCTCACGTTTCAAAACTTTCACTACATTTTGGTATTGTGAGGTCAGCAGATATGTGTGCAGTTCCATGACTGCAGATCTATTCATGTAATCAATTTCAAGGAGGCCCATCCCTCCTTCGGAACGGAGAGTATATAATCATGGTATGTACTGATTTTTATAAATCATTTGGTAAGTATGAAGCTAACTAACCTAGCCAACATGTTTTGGGGCCACTCAATCACTCCAAAACTATAAATTAGGACAGGAAAAACAAATTGGTTTATAGCTTGAATTTTGTTTCTAGATATCAACACTATTTTCAGGATTAATTAAAGTCTTCTAAAGTATTCCTTACTAAGTTTTATTCACATTTGTTCATGTTTTATTCGTGATCCTTCATCAATTCCCAAATATTTATACACTCTCTCTTTTTCAAGTTCTGTTATATCACATTCTTGTCCCAAACTGATGTTTTCTTGGTGCTGCAGTTTTCCTGCTTCAAATTTTGCTTTTGCTTATTCATCAAGACCAAATGACATTTTATACCATCTGAAAAAGTTTTGACAACTTGCAGTTGTGCTTTCAGTTCTTTATCTGATGAGCTGTACAATTTTAAATCATCAACAATGAAAATATGAGAAGTCTTTACACTTTGTTGTTTTCTAGGAGCCAAATTATAGCCATGGCCTAATCTGTTAAGTAGACAGCATATTGGTTTAAGGGTAAGGCATAATAGCAGTGGTGACAGAAAGTCACCCTGGAATATCCCCCTTTGAATTTTTATCCCTGGAATAATAAGTTGTCCTTTATCATGGCTTAATGCAGAGTGGTCTGCCAATCTTTCATGTTCACTGTAATGTAGTCAATCAGTGTAGGGTGTATCTTATGCATTTTAAGCACTCTTTTTATACATGAATGTGGGATACTATCAAATCTTTTTTGTAGTCAATCCATGCCATACTTAGATTCTTTCCCTTTTTATAGTTCTCCACTGTGACTTTATTTAACAACAAATGATTATTTGTTCCATATGACTTTATTTTATTGCCCTTTTGTTCTATTGACATAATTGAGTTTTCTTCTAAATGACTATAAACTCTGTCGGACTCGGCATCAATTCCAATGTATAGTTTATACATCGTCAGAAGACAAGTTATTGGTCTATAATTTTTATGGTAGCTTACAGGTTCACTCTCAAGTAGAAGCATTGTTTTACCTGTTGTTAGCCAGGTTGATGTCTGTTCAGGGTGTGCACATAAGTAGTTCTTACTCATGGCTAAATCTTCGTACAAAGACGTTAATACTTTTAACCAGAAGTTAGGTACATCATCTGGGCCTGAGGTTTTCCAGTTAGAGGCTTTTCTTAACTTTGTTTCAGTCTTTCTGGTTGTTAAGTCATCCCATTTCATATCCTGTACCTTTAAACATCTTATACTTCCTTTTACTTATTTTATCCATTTAGCATCTTTGTTACATTCCACAGGATCTTCATAAATACTTCTCCAAAATATATCTATTTCTTCTTTTTTGGTGGTCTTTCAATTCCTTTTATCTTGTTCTCCAATTCTCTGTAAAACTTTTTTGAGTCATCAATAAATTGCTTATTGTGTACTTTTCCTTTAAATTTATCTGCATTTCTTCTACGTTTTTCCACCAGTGGTGAGATTTTTAATTTATTTCCAACAGTGCACGATAGAGCTTTATCTGTTCTAATACTGCATATTTCTTTTATCACGTCTATCTTTCTAAGTATTTTTGTTGATCTGTTCCCTCTACTATACTCTTCTAACAGTGATACTTCTTTTCTTAACTGATTTAAAGTTTTCTCTATTTGATACTTCCATGATTGTATTCAATTTCTCCCCTTCCTTTCCCTCACTACTCTGTGTTCTTGTGGTAGACCTTTATCAGTTATTAATTTAGCTGCACAGTAATAAATCCTATTCTATGGACAGTCCTAATTACTGTATGCATTTGTTTTATCAAACTTCTGGCTTATGGGGTTTTATTGACCTTCTGCAGTCTATTTCTTTCATTGATCTTAATATGTCTAGCTATCTCTATTAAATCAAGCAACTCTTCTCTTAGTTCATTTTCTTCTAAACTGAGGGCACATTTTTTGTTCTCCATTTCCTGTGTGCATTCTATAGAAAGTTCTATAGCATCTTGCCATGGCACATTCTCTTCAGTTTCATCCTGTGCCATCCGCTGCTCTGTCATATGGGAACTCACTGGCCTATCACTCCTCAACACTGACTGCATCAGAGTTTCCACAGTTTCCTTTTCCTTCCCTTGTTTTCCATCTTCAAGTGAACATTTATACTGGTTTCCTGTGGAAGGCTCAAAAACATCTTCATATGACACCTGGCCAATTGCTTCCTATTCCACTAGTTTCCCTTAATGTGGATGTCCATTGCTCTATCCTGTTGTGGTGCTTTTTGAATTATATTTTCTACACTGAATCCTTACTTCACCGGTACTCCATAACCCCAGTTTCTATTTCTTTAATGTCTCCGTTACTAATCTCATTTTCTGTTTTACCTCTTTGTCTTCTTATTTTTTGTATTGTAAAGTTTTCAATGTCCAGATTCCTTTGCCTGTATTTCTCTTCAGATATCTTTGGTGCTACTCTTTTTATATTGATTAGTTTTGCTTTCTCCTTTGCATAGATATTACACCATAGTAAATCTTTTTTTTCTTTCCCATGTCCACATTTCTGCTTCAGGTGTCTCCACGTCTTCCTGTTTTTCCTTTCTTTGGGGGCTCATTCCATCATGCTGCTGTGTAACCTGTATTAGACATTCTATACCAAATCCTTCACTTCTCAGGCACTCCATAACTTCAAATTCATTTTTTTAACTTCTACTTTATTAATCTTCTTTTCTGCATTCCCTCTTTGTGATATTATTTTTATTGTGGAATTTTCCATATTTGGATGCCTTTCTCCCATATTCAGCAAGCAGCTGTGCAGGAATAAGTTATTCCTGCACAGCAGGGATCGTTCTTGTTCAGCATGGCAGCACGTCATGCATATGCATGCAGTCGCACTGCTGTGCACTAAAACAGCTCTCTGCTGTGCTCTAAAATGGACACAGTTCCATGTACAAGCACAGGGGTGTATCTGAGAGCAGAGCTATCACAATACACACACCTGCTGCACTCCAGAATTGCCTTTCGGCAATTTAAAATGAGTGAGAATGCTCGTAACACCCCCAACCCATCAGGATAAGAAATCTGGTCAAAGCCATAAGGGACAATCGTCCCTATCAAGGCAAAAGGGCAAAAGTTGATAGAATAAAACACTTAGCATAAGCATATAATGCACACCTCCCAACCCATCAGAGTAAGAAATGTGGACAAAGCCAAAAGGGACAATTGTCTCACAAAGCAGCAAGTTCATAGGTTCATAGGTTCATACTAGGCTATCTGCCCGAGGGCATTTACAAGCCTAGCCCATAGTTTTGTGGCTTACGCCACCCTTTTAGTATGGGGAACTATACCCATTATTTTGCTGTGCCTCTGTCGAGCAGTGACACTGAGGTAATCCCTGGGGTATATCTGCGATCTCCCATCCATTGGTCAAGATTTCTCTTGAACAAGGCCAGCGAGGTGCTCTGCCTCACATATACCGGGATTTTATTCCACAACATAGGGAGTCTTTGGGTGATGAATCTATCCCTCCAGCACGTCCTATTAATAGCCATGTCGAGGTTTAAGTCTCCCGCCCTTGTGGCTCTGACGGATCTAGATTTTTTGAGGTGAAGCATATTCATAGAATAACAGGTTCAGTATTAGCAGGGATATTTTGAAGGGTACAAATAAAAAAAAAACAGAACAAATATTTAGTCCAGTTTAACCAGCACAAGAATTTAAATAGCAAGAGACATCCGATATAAGCAGTAGTGTAGTGGTTAGTGCATATGCTTTATAAGCAACTATTCCTGGTTTGATCCCCACTGTTAATAATTTGCATTTTACATGTGAAAGCAGTATGTAAACATTTTTTTTATAATTAGCTACTAAATAACATATATTTGTTAACCAGAGTACTGTAATAGGTCCAGATGTGAGGTGTCAGTTTAATACAGTTGTGAAACTCCCATATAAACACAAGTGTCCCATACAGTATAGTCAAACATGAATAAATGTAATGAAAGCACATTGGGGGATGTCAGGGACAGTAAACAAATTTATAATATGTAATGAATGATGAATCAATCCCATACAGCAGACAGTCTATAAAATAAAAAAATAAGCAATGCTAAGCATTGCACAGCACTGCTTACTAGGTCTAAATATGACGGCTAAGCAATGAGTAGCCCAGCTAAGTGGAGTTGCCCATTGGTAAGCAGTGCTGAACCTGTCCCTTTAAGCACTGCCAACTTTAGCTAAGCAGGTTTGCCCATAGCTTAGCTTAGCGCAGCATATTTCAAACCATCCAATCACGGCAAAGGGCAGGAAATCAGCTGTATTTAAACCTCACAGGTGGGAATACAGCTCATAACTGGTTGCAGCTTCCCACTGTAGGCAGTATGGGAGGTGTTGGTGAGGGCATATGCTTCTGGGCACAGTGCTGGGGCACACAGGAGTCCAAGGTCATCGTAGGACTCCTGGTAAATAACCATGATAAGAGACTGCTGCAGGGCCAGTACCAGGGCTCCCAATATAAAGCAGAACCCTGGGGCCATCTTGCCCATGATCTCACCAGTGCCACTGGTATCCCTCAGACTGGTGAGCAGGTCTGGCACCACTATGCCGACTTGAAGCAGAGGAAGAGGGAGCTCTTGTTTGAGTGGGTGCAAGAAGCAAGGCAGATGGGTGATGTCCCAGCAGTGTGTAAGTATTAATATCAATAACTGTTTACCAAAGTCCAGCCTGAGTATGTGATGGATAGGTATGGCTAAATATTTCTCTATTCCCTTTACAGCTGCAGCTGAGAGGGCTGTGAATCAGGAAGCCCATGCCAGTAGGCTGCAAAGGCTGTGTCGTGAGGCTGTTGAGTAACAATCCTGCTTGTAGTAGTCATACAAAATAAATATAAAGTAGTCACCTGGCAGTATAAAAAAACTGTGTATGGGTTGTACTGAATAAACCAGACAATATGACAGTAATAGTCCCATATAGGTGATATTTAAAAAAAAACGTAACTACCTGGCAATAAAGTTCTTAATCTTGGACTGGTTGTATTTACTCTGGTATTGTATGACATTTAGTGTTGCAGTCTCTGAATAGTAATGATGTGTTAACCACTGTCAGCTGCACTGTGCTACATAAAAAACATGTCTAGGAATGTCTGTATAAGACTGTTGTAATTGCAAGGTCTGATTGTACAACCTAGACAGACTTAAACAGAAAACACTGAAGGAGCAGATGACAGTTTCTAAATAACTCGCTCTGATGAAACTCAAGTTGTTGTATTTTTAGCACACAAAGCCATGGTTCAAATCCTGGGAGTGGTAGTAAGCTGTATGCATACCTCTCAACTGTACAGATTTTCCCAGAATGTCCAGATAATTGGCTCATATTTTTGGCCTGTTCCTCTGTCTCCCTGGCAAATCACTGGGGTGATCTCAGAATTGTAGTCACTAAATAATGACATACATTTGATTTTCAGACCTCAAATCCTTTAGAAAAACAAATCCTGTTACTCTAGCAACTCTCCCAAGTTTATAAGAGCAATATTCAAAATATTTCCCTATTTGTACCCCCATGTTGTCAGGTTTTGTCCAGAGTGTATGCATTAAGAGATAGAGAGGTGTGTGCATAATATTAACTTGGAATCTGGGAATATGTTTAGAAACAGTCAGGTAGTGTTAACAAACATTCCCCCCACAGGTCGTTCAGATAAGAAAACTGTAACTGCCTGGCAATAAAGTTTTCAGTCCTAGACTGGTAGTGTTTACTCTGGTATTGTATGGCCTGACATGTAGCATTCACCAACATCTGATATTATAATAGTACTGTTGTGTCAACCACTGTTTCTCACACTGTGGTACATAAAAATATTTTATTTTATTTATTTTACATTTATTTTACATTTGTTGACCGGGCTAGTCTGGCTGGATACATGTCCATTTTCAGCAGAGGCCCGAGGAGAAAAGCTCCACTAAATACTAAGTACATTACAAAATATTACAAATGTTTATAAGTAACAAATTAGAAAATCATAACATCACACAGAATGCAAGATAGATTCAGGAGAAGCACATTTCGATGAGCAGTTAATACCATATTAGCAATTTTACATAGAATGTACCTAGGTCGATTAGTACTGTAAAAGGAGAAGAAATAAGACAGATACTAATAGGAAGAGTGAAGGAGAGATGTAGTATGAGAAAGAAAAAGGTTAGCCTGGTGTACTGCAGGAACAAAGCCAATGATTTAGGTAGTACAGTTTAATTTTCTGTTTGAATTGAGGCAGGGATGTAGTCAATTGTAATACTGCTTTAAGGTTATCATGGTAACATTTAATTAAGTAATGCACTTGTTTCTGATTGGTAGTATTATTTTATAACAATATATAAACTTTTGACATCAAGTATTCCGCTGTTTGTCTGATGAAGGCTGGACATTGGTTCGGCCGAAAGCGCTTACGTGTATTTGGAATTATTAAATCCTTTTATACATTTTCAAGCTGTCTCCATTTGTGTTCCTACTCACTTTTTGTGGTTTTGTGGATTTTACCAGTTGAACTGTTTGTGTGTTTGGTATCCCATAATTCCATTGGAGTGATTGGGGTTGCATAATTATGCATGTAAATTTTATGTTATTCAGCGTACAGATTTGTACCTATTTTTCATGGGCCTTGTCCAGATTTTTGATGTTCCTAGATTGAGAGGTATGGCTCATGGGCTTCCGATTTCTAAACACCCCTCCCCGTCCAAGGTGTTTACCCCCACATGTGTCGTATATTGCCCCTGTATGCTGTCTTGTCTGTCTTGTCTGTTTTTCTACCCAACTTACCTCCCCAAATATACCTACTATCCTTTCTGTTAAGAGAAAAGTTTTAAAAACATACTGTTATTTGTCTTTCTCCTCTTCTTGCAAAGTGAACATGTTAATTGTTGAGATATGCCTGTCAAAGATGGGCCTCATCTGTGAACAAAATGCAGCATTGCTTATAAACCTGAATAATAACTGTTTTCTGCTTTTCAGACTAAAGAAACTTGGTTATAGCTTAGTGAAGCCTGGGATAAGGACGCACGGCTGAGTAAGAGTTAATTTACTGAAGCAGGCTATGTGTCCTGGAAAATTTGAGCTACCATTGTTGAACTGAACATTCTGTACTTCTTGAACATTCTGCACTAACTGTTGGTTTGAGGTGATCTGTAGTAAACATGTTTACCACAGGTGTTTTCCATAGCCAACTGTCAACGGTCAGAAATGTAACAAAAAGTTGTTTTGCTTGCAGTATAAAAGTAGATGTCAGTAAACAAGTTGACCAGAGGAGGAGATCATCTTGGCCAACATGATGTGTAATCTGGTTAGCTGCTAATAAAGACGTTTTTCATCACCTGAGGCAGATGTGACTCGTTTGAATTTTTCTTCTGACATTTTTGGTCCTTCGGACCAGAAATCTGTACGAAGATACGGATCAGACCGACAGAGAGACCGAAAAACCTGTGCAGGTGAGGGTTTCTCATCTTAAGATTACCTCGACTGAAAGCCCTCCGACTGATTTGTTGTTGAGAGGAGGCCGGCTGTTCTCTGATCCCTATCTGAGGGACAGTTTCCAAACGAAAAGGGGAAACGGAGTCTCATCTGGTTCAGGTAGGATGAAAACTAAATTTTTTTTAATTTAATTTAACCTTGTCGACAAGGGTTTTATTTTTAGTTAAGGGTGGGTAGGATTACTTGTTAAGATTATTTTGTTAGGATCACCCGTTAAGATAGCTCCATTTTATAATAAGCCCTGTAAAATAACTTTGATACAGTCCTAAAGTAAGAAATCTAGGGGAAACATGGGTTCGAGTTGCTGCAAGTGTGAGAGTGATGCCTGTTTAAATGTTGATGCTAAGTATATGAAAGGTTTAAACAAAAATAATGTTAAATTTTTGAAAAAGTGGAAGTCCAAATATGATTTTGATGGTACCCTGAATAAGAATGCCTGTGCAAAATTGGTTAGAGATTTGAAGAGAGATGCAGGAACTAGAACTAAAAAGCAAAGACAATTGGGATTTCCCCAAGCACAAAAATGGTTAGAAGAAGCAAATAAATGAGATATAAAAGAAAAACAGTGCCAGGAAAAAGAAAAAATAAATCAAAAGGGATCACTGGTGCCAAGTGGAAAAGTAGCTTTATTTTTAGATAAGGAGGATGAGCATACAGTTTGTGCGGTACAAAGGCAGGCAACTGCCCCACCGTATGGGGAAATTGCTGCTGCCGTACTGGCGGAACCTCCTCAATATCAATCTGAAGATGTGGGATCTGTACAGCAGGGTGGGTTATTGGCTGCATGAGGAAGTTTTGTGACCCCTCCAATTTACCCGCAAATTCCCGTAGTACCCAAGATTGCTTTGCAACAGGTAGACCAACCTATGCAGTTAAGGTCAGGTCCAGCAGGGCAAGGACGTTGGGCCATTAAACTTTCTGACTACTCAGAAGCTCTTCCCTTAATACAAGTTGCAAACCCACAAGCAGGAGATGTTGGACAAGAACCAACTATTTTAGTTTATCGCCCCTGGGCTAGAGAGGATATAAAACGAGCTACAGATGGTATTCCTCATCCCAAGGTTAATTTTCAAAAGTTTTCTGAGGACATAGTTGGTATGCGTTTAAGTTATCATTTAAATAGTTTAGAAGTAGAACAAGTAGTGCGACAAATCCTGGGTCCAGATTGGCACTTAGTTTGTGGTACTTGGACATGTAAGGCAGATGACGGCACTACATTAAAGCATAATTCTGGGGTGTTAGACACGCGAGTCACTGATCTGTTAAAGAGAATTTCTGATAAGTGGCGTACAAGAGCAGATTGGACAGTAATAAATCAGTGCATTCAAAATGATGATGAATCTGTAGATCATTATATTGTAAGATTGACAGAAGTGTTCAATAACCATTGTGGAATGATGATTCCGCAGGATCAGAGCAATGATAGTCCGTATGAACAGCAATTGAAAAATGCTTTTCTTAAGGGTTGTAAGGCTCCGATAAGTAGTTTTATAACTAAGCATATGGTAAATCATAGAACATGTAGACTGCAACCTTTGTTTGAATATGCACTGCATGCTGAGCGACATTTCAATTTAAAAAAGAAAAAGAAAGTACAAGTGTTAGCAGTAGGGGATGATGGTGGTATATTCTTGGTACAGGACCAAAGGGGGAAAGGGGGCCGTGGTGGTGTAAAAAAACGTGGGGGCCCAAAATGGGACACGTTAAATGAACCGGGTGGACATTCAGAGGAATATGAGGGAAGGTTAAAACGTGGAGAATGTTTTAAATGCGGTAGACGTGGGCACTTCACTGCCGACTGTGAAGAGTGGCAACATCCCCCACAGCTTACGAACAAGGGCTCCGCATGACTATATGATAGTAAAGGAAGGCGCCAAATTCATTATTGTGATTATTGTAGAGAAGAAGAAAGTGAGAACAATTGTGATGATGATGAGGCAGACACTCTCTGCGATGAATGTCAGAACACTCGTAAGGAAGGGCGGGATTGTGACTGTGAAGTCATAAACCTGGCAAATTTGGGTATTGCTATGCATCTAGATCAAAAACCCATGATAAAAGTTTGTGGTTGAGGGACAGAAAGTGGAGTTTTTATGTGATTCAGGTGCATCACATACACTTTGGGTCCAGCAGTTCTGCCTCCGAACTGCAAGATGGATGAGTTTGTCCTTGTGAAAGCGGCAAATGGGAAAAACTTTAAGGAACCACTGTCCCATCCTCTATTGTTCACAGATCCACAAACAAACCAAACTGTTAGGTGTAGGGTAATTATATCGAAAGTTTGTCCAGTTAATTTGCTGGGAAGAGATTTGATGCATTTGTTTGGAATAGCGGCAATTCCCACACCTAAAGGCATTGAGGCGAAAAGGTTAGCGGATGGCTTGGTGGTACAGGGAGTACAAGACTTGTTTTACTGGTATAGCCAGGACTTGATTTCAAATGGGTTGGGGAGGGTTGATACAGATTTGATCAACCTAGCTTTAAGTAAATCTAGAAGCGGGTCACCGCACGTTGCGGTGCACTTACATTGTACAATGTTCTATAGAAAGGCCCCTGGTCCGGATAAAGAATTTGAAAAAGAATTCTTTAAGCACAAACGTGCAAGGATAATTTTGAATGATATGTTTTGGGATACGCAAGGTAATACAGTAGTGACCTGTACTTTGACCAAGGAAATGAGTTCTTTATATCCCTCAGGTATATATTACTTAATGATTTACTACCTCAGAACAGATATTTTTCTGTCATAGATATAAGCAATGCTTTTTTCTCCATACACCTACATAAGGTGAGTAGATTTTGATTTGCATTCACTTATCAAGGTAAAAGATACACCTACACTAGATTGCCACAGGGTTATTGTGAGAGTCCGACAATATTCGCACAAGAAATGGCTGTGAATTTAGCTCAGTTTGTTCCCCCACAGGGAAGCCAGGTTCTGTTGTATGTAGATGATATTTTGTTGGCCTCACCCACGCAGGAAGGTTGTAAAAGGGATACCCTTGCCCTTCTTAGTTTTTTAGCTGAGCAAGGACATAAGGTAAATAAAGAAAAGTTACAATTGTGGAAAGCACAAGTAAAGTACTTGGTTATTTAATTTCGCAGGCAGGTAGACAATTGGAGAACAAAAGAAAACAATCAATTCTTGAGGCAACTATGCCTACAACTAAGCGAGAGATGATGTCCTTTTTAGGTGTGACTAATTTTTGTAGAAGTTGGATCCCTAACTATGCTTAAGAAGTAGGGCCATTGACCGCACTAATCTATGACACTCCCATGGCAGCTAAGAATAATATAGAGTGGACAAATACGGCAATACAAGCATTTAATAGAATTAAGCAATTGAAAGCAGGATCCTCTGTTTTGGGTTTTCCGAACTATTCTAAGCCGTTTGTACAAATGGTTGATTGTAAGGGAGGATATATGACTTTGGTTCTGGTACAAGTTCATGGGGATAAACAGAGACCGATAGCTTTCTACTCCTCCAAATTAGATCCTGTTGCAAGGGCATTGCCGCATTGTGTTCAAGCTGTAGTGGCAGCTGCCATGGAAGTACAAGCCTCAGCATCATTAGTTTTGTTTCACCCATTACAATTGCGGGTTCCACATTCAGTTGCTACTATACTTTTGCAAGATAAGATAACCTTTTTATCTCCTAGTCGACATTTGTCATGTATGACAGTGCTGCTAACACAGCCTCATATGACCATAGAAAGATGCACTACCCTTAATCCGGCAACACTTTTGCCGACTCCAGAAGAAGGTACTCCACACGTTTGTTTAGAGAGTATTCATGACAAAGTACTTCCCCGACTAGATTTAACAGATATTCCGTTGGTAGATTCTGATCTCGTTTTGTTTGTAGATGGATCAGCAAAGAAGGACACTGTAGGAAAAACACTAGTAGGGTATGCTGTCACCACAGAAACTGAAGTTTTGGAGGCAAAAAGATTGTCAAACATTTATTCTGCACAAGCAGCTGAGTAGGTGGCTTTGACTCAAGCTTGTACCTTAGGGGAGGGTAAAAGCAGCTGAGTTGGTGGCTTTGACTCAAGCTTGTACCTTAGGGGAGGGTAAAAAAGTGACAATTTATACAGATAGTCAATATGCTTTCTCCACTGTACATGTTTTCGCTCAACAATGGAAGAATAGGGGAATGGTTACTGTGACAGGCAAACCAATAAATCACAGAGATTTAATTTTACAGTTGTTAGATGCAGTGCAACTACCACTTCAGATAGCGATATGTAAATGTTCCGCACATACCAACAGAAAAGATCCTGCCTCCAGGGCAAATGCCCTTGCTGATATGGCTGCAAAAAAGGCAGCTCAAGAAAATGATTTGCTTTTACATGACAATGATTTAGAGCCCGGACACCTCTTAGACTTAGAGACACTAAAAGTAATGCAAACATTGACAACACAGAAGGAAAAATGTTGTTGGGTAAAATATGGTATCACTCAACAGGATGGGTTGTATAGGGCATCAGATGGCAAAATGGTATTACCCTCAGACCTTTTTAGGTATGCGGCATTGGTTAGCCATGGACCTGCCCATGTAGGAGTACACACAATGATTCAAATAGTGTCTTAGGTGTTTTGGTGTAAGGGGTTTTCAACTTATGCAAAGCAATTCTGTTTATCTTGTTTATTATGTGCAAAGTATCATGCTCAGGGGGGAGTTAAAAAGTCTCAGCAGGCATTCCCTACCCCTCCATATCCATTCCACACACTCTGTATGGACTTTATTGACTTGACACCCTCAGAGGGAAAAAGGTTCTGTTTAGTCATTATTGATGCTTTTTCTAAATGGGTAGAAGCCTTTCCAGTGAAGCATCCGAATGCACAGACAGTAGCAAAACTTTTGACTACAGAAATAATTCCCCGATTTGGTTTACCAAGACGCATTTACAGTGATAATGGGTCTCATTTTGTTAACCAGATTGTTCAGAAGTTGGGTCAAGTGTTTCAAACTGATCTCAAGTACCACTGTGCTTACCATCTGCAGTCAGCTGGACTGGTGGAGAGAGACAATGGTGTCCTGAAGAGTAAACTCCGCAAACTGATGGCAAAAACGCATAGATCCTGGACTGCGTGCCTTCCTTTGGCACTCCTGTATATGCGAATCTCACCCTCCTACAAAGGACTTACACCATTTGAACTTTTGTTTGGGAGACCATATTACGTCCCGCAGTGGCAAGGATTGTTGCCAGCAGAATGTGAGGAGGGTGAGGATCTAGCGGATTATATGAAGAAGCTGCTAAATGTCAAGTCTCTTGTAACCAATGACTCCTTTGCAGATTCCAGAAATGAAACCTTGTTAAGCGTGGCACCCAGGGACTGGGTGTGGATCCGAATTGTGAAGAGAAAGAATTGGTCATCCCCCAGGTGGGAAGGCCCATACCAAGTGCTTATCTCGACACCTACGGCTGTAAAGATCGCTGAGAGGACTTCGTGGATTCATATCACCCACTGTAAAAAACTCAAGACTTTTCCTTCTGCCACTGATATTGGTCAAACTCCACCAGACCTCTGAGTGCAAAGTCTGGCTACAAAGGGGGATTAACCCAATAAGGGTTAGTTCGTCTCAAACCCAGTGAAGAAACCAATGGCGCGAGGTAGTCCTTAGGGAGGATGGCCATGTTCAACTGGTACTTGAACTGTTACATGATGATGATTTTGGTGGCGAAAGTAAATATTTCCATACGAGAAGGAACAGTTGCAAGAGAAAAAGTAATGGTGGTGCTGCAAGCGCAAACAGGTGTTACTACTGTGTTTAAGGTGAAACTTTGTGAAGGAATTTTGGACTGTTCTAAATGGAACAATAATGATTTCTTGACTCGTGCAAAATACTTGTGCAATAGAGACTGTACGTCCTGGTCAAATGTTTGGTGGTCAACAGATGTGAATGGATGGGAAACAAGTGATGCAGTGACACCAGAGAAAGATAAAAGCAGGCAACAAAGAATAAAAATTGCGCATTTCCAAGGTACCGAAGTAATTACTATAACCACTGTGTCACCACAAGAAAGTGATTCAGGAGTTTATGGAATCGGAGTGTCTCTTCCAATTGGAACTGATCCTTTGGGGACCCTCCAACTTAAAGTACAAAGCCTTAAAAATGCTACAAGTAAAGCAGATTTTGCCTTCACAGAAGAAGAACAACTGTTACTCGAGACGGGATTCGTACACCAAAACGAATGGTTATCTTGGGTTAGATATAGTACCCGAGAGGCACATCGTGAGAACTGTGTTTCTTGTGCTGAAGGTAAACAGCAACTAGCGACAGTCCCATTGATGCGAGATGAAGGTAACCTAACATGTCTGTTAAAATTATTCTTCAACAAAACTGAAGATAAATGCAAAAATGAAACTCAGCGTTTTCCAGTCATAAGCAAAGCTGAGAAACCACCTGCAGCGATTTCCTATCCAGGTTCGTATATGTGCATTTCCAGAGATGGCACAGGGAAGAATTATGGCAATATGGGACAGAACTATTGCAATGTTACTGTGAATGGCAATGAGAATCCATTTCTGGAGAACCAAACTCGTAGTTTAGCAGACGTATGGTGGTTATGTGGAGACAACAAACTCAGATCAAGGCTTACGATTCCCTGGAAGGGAACTTGTGCACTTGTAAAGTTAATTTTGCCATTCTACATTTTCCCAGTTCCAGCAAGCAATTTCATAAGAGAACCTGAAATAAAGCCGAAGTGGTTGAGTAGGAGAAAAAGAGAGGCACCAAAGCAATCCTTCAATAACAGTGTCTACATCGATAGCATTGGTGTACCAATAGGCGTAACTGATGAATACAAAGCAATAAACCAAATAGCAGCTGGTTTTGCATCCATCTTTGTCTGGATTCAACCTAATAAGAATGTGGACTGGATCAACTACATTTACTATAACCAGCAGCGTTTTGTGAACTATACCAAAGATGCGTTGAAAGGAATTGCTGAACAACTAGAGGCCACTTCGCAGGTGGCATGGCAGAATCGAATTGCGTTGGATATGCTCCTGGCCAAAGAGGGAGGAGTTTGCAGGATGTTTGGGACTTTCTGTTGTACGTACATTCCAAACAACACTGTGCCTGACAGAAGTATCACTCGAGCTTTGAAAGGTTTGGAAATGTTATCCGAAGAATTGGCAAAGAACTCTGGGGTAAATAATCCCTTTACAGACTTTCTACATGCGTGGTTTGGAAAATGGAGTCATCTCATCAGCAGTTTCCTGGTGTCCATTGGAGTCACTGTGGCTATCGTGGTGGTATGTGATTGCTGTTGTATACCCTGTATCAGAGGTCTTCTACAAAGACTGGTTGATACTGCTGTTACGAAGACGATGTACCAGCAAGTGCAACAGACTGGTGAAAGTAAATACATTGAAATGTGACTCTTTGCAAATGTTTTTGAAGTTTAAAAGTTTGTCTTGCCAATGAAGTAATGTATGCAAAGAAAAACTTAGTTTTTACCATATATTGCTGAAATAAAAAGACAAATAAAAAGTGTTTTCAGGGGGGAAATGTTAAGAGAAAAGTTTTAAAAACATACTGTTATTTGTCTTTCTCCTCTTCTTGCAAAGTGAACATGTTATTTGTTGGGATATGCCTGTTAAAGATGGGCCTCATCTGTGAACAAAATGCAGCATTGCTTATAAACCTGAATAATAACTGTTTTCTGCTTTTCAGAATAAAGAGACTTGGTTATAGCTCAGTGAAGCCTGGGATAAGGACGCACGGCTGAGTAAGAGTTAATTTACTGAAGCAGGCTGTGTGTCCTGGAAAATTTGAGCTACCATTGTTGAACTGAACATTCTGTACTTCTTGAACATTCTGCACTAACTGTTGGTTTGAGGTGATTTGTAGTAAACATGTTTACCACAGGTGTTTTCCATAGCCAACTGTCAACAGTCAGAAATGTAACAAAAAGTTGTTTTGCTTGCAGTATAAAAGTTGATGTCGTCAGTAAATAAGTTGACCAGAGGAGGAGATCATCTTGGCCAACATGATGTGTAATCTGGTTAGCTGCTAATAAAGACGTTTTTCATCACCTGAGGCAGATGTGACTCATTTGAATTTTTCTTCTGACACTTTCCCAACATTCCACTCTCACCTTAAAAAAGGGCACTCTGTTCCCCCCAAAAATTTCACCCCATACATAGCTCTCCATTTCACACACATGTCCAATGGACACATGTAATCTGGTCTAGTTGGCTTCACAACACATTATTGTTGTCCTCACCCCTCTCTCAGGGGTTTGAGTGTCCAAATATACCTCAAAATTCAGTATATATGCACAGCTGTTGCTGTAGAAGAAATGGACAGCTATGGACCTTCCTTAAACCTATCCTGCACATCCCTAGCTACTTTCCCTATTGTCTTTCCCTCTTTGCAACCCTTTTTTCACTACTTTCCTATCACCCCTTTTTTCTTTTCTTTTAAAGAAATTAGCATGGAGGTAAGCAGGAGTAAGCACTTTTAAGCAGTAGTAAGCGGGATTAAGTTTTTTTGCATGGCACTAAGCAATGCCTACACAGATTAAGCACTTTTCAGGCTGTCTGTAAGCATATTTAACCAGAAGTTAACATTGCTTACCACCATGCAAACCCACTTACAACTGCTTAAAAGTGCCTTAATTTCTCTGTATCCAACAGATCTTGTTCTGCCAGCAACAAAATATTCAGCCCTTTCAAGTCTCGAACCCAGGACCCTGCACACCATAGTCACAGCAAGTTACCACTAAGCCATTTGAACTGTAAATATGGGTGATGTTTTCTCAAACATATCATGCAGCAGAGGCATTCAACAGTAGGGAATATATATATATATATATATATATATATATATATATATATATATATATATATATATATATATATATATTTGTTCTCCTATACTCAAAACTCATTAGACCTATTATAGAGTACAATGCCAATTTTGGAATGTATCTCACACAGCATCTACAGCAGCTGGAAAGGTGACAGATGTACCTCACAAAGAGGATTACTGGCCTCAAACAGATGCCCTACACTGACCATCTCAAAAAACACCAGCTTTACTCCATAGCATATCACCTAACACATAAAGCTATGTCAAACCCAGAGCTGTTGGACATGCTAGTAAAATTATGAGAAGCAAGGAGCCAAACTTGACAATAGGAGTATTAACAGTGAATACCAACCAAATAGTTCCGTAGTTGATGTAAAATGTATGTTACAAATGCAAGTAGATATTCCCAAAAACCGCAACACCAGTTGTAAAAATGAACTTTTATTCCAACAATAGGCTTTTACCTAGGTTTCGTCCGTAACGACGAATTTCATCAGAATACATCATCACATTATCTAAAACCATTTAAATAAGGCGGCTACACCCAAAAGTTTAATTAATAAATTAACTAATGATGTGTGACTCATACTTACTAACAAAGCAAGTTAACAAACTGAATTCATCCACCACTAAAAACACTAAAACCATGTACTTATGAACGTATTCTATATAAAAGTACTGTTAAATGTGTAACTTGCACTAACTTTAAATAATGATGTTATATTAATGTATTAAAGAATAATTAAATTTCATTAATACATAAATTTTAATTTAATGTATTTTATATATAAAAATAATATACATGCTGTGTTAATATCCTAACAGATAAATGTAAATTAATTAATAACATACATTATAAATTTATGCTTTACATGAATCTATATTTGTTTTATTAAATTATTACATGTATATTGCAATGTTTCCATAGATATTAAACACTTATTTAAAATTTAATAGAAAATATGTGCAACAGATATATATATATATATATATAATGTGACCATCGGTCCCATATTGTGCAACTATTGTCTAAAATAACCAATATTGATGTTATGGTGACAGTAGTGTGGTTATGATATATTACATATAATTCCACTATCTCTTACATTTATTTCCCTTAATTCTATTGATTTTCAGTAGAGGTGTAATGGTATGATATTCATTTAAGCCTGGTGTACTATATGCGTCCAAGTAAATTTGCCATGTTAATTCTTTAAGATCCAAATCATACTTTGTAATCATGCCTTGTTGATCATAAATAACATGTTGGATAATACAAAATTTGAACTTATGTTGCGCATTACTATGAATGTGTCTGGCCAAAGCATTGGTTGTTCTGGAATGTTGAATGTCTAATAAATGTTCTTTCACTCTATCTCTAAAGTGCCTACTGTTTTTTCCGACATAAAATGCCTTACAATTTTGATATAATGCAAGATAAACCAGATTGGAAGTATAACAGTTAAAATGTCCATTAATTTTAATGTTACAGGAATTCACAACTATGTTGGCCCCTGTACAATGAATATGTGTACACACCGTACATCTACCACATTTAAAGTTCCCTTTTAATCTGGTATTATATCTTTCATTAGTATTATTGTTATGTTCAAATTTGTCCTTAAATGACACATCTTTCCTATAAACAAATTTAATCTGTCCATTAAACTGTTGTCCCCAAATATTGTCTCTAACCAAAATCTTCCAATTTCTTCTTATGATTGTTTCAATAATTTGAAAGTTATCATTAAATGTTGTTATGTATAAGGGTATGTTGTTCTGATTCAATTCATTGTCTAAGCCACTTGCATTACATCTATTTGTGGAAAAACCATAGTGAAGTATTGCCTGATATATCCCATCCTGTCTTTTACTTGTCACTTCTTGAAGTATTTTTTCACAAAATTGTTCAGGATAACCTCTATTATGGAATAATTGTGACATATAAATTAACTCATCCATAAATTCCTGATCGTCACTCACCATTCTTGCCGCCCTGACCATCTGCCCTTGGACATGCTACACCTAATGAAATCCCAATCCCTGTGAGCTACATGCTTTAGGAACCTAAACCTTGTCACAATAAACAGGACATGCTGGAGGGATAGATTCCTGTCCCCAGAGACTTCCCATGCTCTGGAACAAGCTACCCATCTATGTCAAGCAAAGTTCCTAATTAGTACTCTTCAAGAAAAATCTTGATGAGTGGATGGGAAATAGACAATACACCCCAGGGATCACTTCTGTGGCTCTGCTCAACAGTGTCACAGGAAAATAACTTTATTGGGTGGCGTAAGCCGGGGAACCTTGTTGGCTAGGCTTACTTAGGCCCTTGGGCCGATAGCCTAGTAAATACCTATGAACACATATATATATATATATATATATATATATATATATATATATATATATATATATATATATATATATATATATATATATATATATATATATATGTGTGTGTGTGTGTGTGTGTGTATGGGATCAGGACACATGTTCGACTAGCATATGTCCAGATCACAAAACATCGAACACACATACATGAAAGTGCTTAACATCGACAAACGCTTCCGTGTATGTGTGCCTGTTTTGTAGATCGAACTACAGTGTGGGTAAGGGAAAATTCCCTTTTCTCCACTGTAGTGCAATCTCGGAGTGAGAATAATAAAGTGAAGGTGTGTGGGGGGCACAGCCCCCCATTTGGGGGGTGCAGGGGGCAACCCCCCCCTGCAGAAATGTAGATTTTGTTTACTGCATTCAGACATCGGATCCACACTCTGAACCTCTCACTGCAAAACATCTGACCAAAGGCACTGTAAATGGGGGTGAAAGGGCCCAAAATAGGGATTTCTTGTAATTATTGCCATTATCCCTTCCTCCGCAGCTGAACTGTTCTGCCTTGCAACAAAATAACCAGCACTTGCAAGTCTTGAAACCATGACCCTGCACTACATAGCCACAACAAGTTACCAGTAAGCCATCTCAGCTGAAAGATGTTTGCATGATTTCTCTAACATATCATGCAGAACAATCAGTCTAGCATAGGGAATGTACAATGTGGAAGCACTAAACATTCTAATGATACATATACAGACACATATATACACACATATATATATATATATATATATATATATAAATTGTATATATAGATATATATATATATATATATATATATATATATATATATATATATATATATATATATATACACACACACACATACATACATATATAAATATAAAAATGCTTATAGATATATATAAAGAGAATATATATATATAGAGGGTGCATGACATATCAAACAATCATTATTCCTACAGTTGCCACCTTTCAAATGGCCAGTTTCTGATTCTTTCCTACAAATGAGAATTATTGCATGAAACCTATACCCACACACAATGCAAAGGACATGACACCACACACAGTTTACATGCATACAATGTTTATTTTTGTACTATTTCAGTTGTTTATGCCATTTCTTATAGCATTTAGGTGTTTGAAATACATAATAACTGATTAATGCAACTCTTAAAGAAAACATATGATACAGTAATCTGAAAAACATGACATGCTTTGCTGTCTAGCCTAAAGCCTTCAAGTAGTACAACAGTGAAAACCACACTTGCCTTGAAGATAAGAATCAATCAACACTTAATTACAGATGTAGTTCAACAGCCTCCAATTACACTCTGTACTCAACCCCCTAGGGGAAACGTGTCAGTTGTCACAATGTAAATGTATCCGTTACATAACAATGCTTAACTTAAAACATCACTATCACACTGACAAACAGAGCTGTGTGTAAGACAGTAAGATCTAGCCCACCACTGTTCCCATGGTGAAATGCATGAAAATGTACAGCCATATACCTTAATGTTTAGTATTACTGATATCCCTCACATGTTGTAACAGCCTAGGTTAAAAACATTTAATACCCCTCCCCCATAACATTTCTTACAAGGGCATATAACAGTGTTCTCCATACACTGACCTCCAGACTGTGCAGGGTTACACATGGTTTGTCCAGCTGTAGCCCTCATATATATGATCCCTAACTTACAACTTGTGTGGGAGTCCACAACATCACTGCAATGATGGCAGGAATGTCAGCACTAAATAATGATAGACCATTACCTATCAACCTCTTACTGCATGACATCTGGACAAAGTATGGTATATAGGTGGATGACAGAGGCTAACACAGGGCCATATTTGAAATATTGCTGTTATACACTGTGAAAGTTACTGGTGTTACAGGATTGTTTGCAACATACCCTTACTCAGGATTATGAAGTCAGAAACACAAATGGATGTTGCCATGTACTGATAGCAATCAACAGAGAGAATGTCACTGATATGTTAGGGACAAGACCTGTGTGGGAGAACAGACAAAACATAACAGCCAATCCTCTGGCCATCATGCGGATAGACCCACAGTTGAGAGCTATGCAGACAGACTGTATTCCATGCAAAACTAGCATGTACACACAAACCATGTAAAACTAGTAGTATTCAATGCATATAACAGCAATACTCATACACTGTCCCTAGTTCTGGAACCTTATACAAACATATAGTTGGCCTGTTTCTACAAGTCCTGTTGTAAGAGGTATAGCTACTTGCTGTCTGTAACACTGCTGCCCACACACAGGAAGGATGTTTTCCATACAGGAAAGGTAAAGGGACAACTCCCACATGATGTAGTTATTCAATAACAGTCTGCATTTAAATTGGAACCTGTGCACTGAGAGAGAGCCTTACAAGACTATCTGCGAATATATAGAGCTGAGTATATTTTTCTGTATTATTCTGTATTATAGAGCTAAATTGTTGCTTAGATATCTGTTGTCTTACTGTTCTGCAAATATACAGAGATCAGAATATATTTTTCTGGTTTTATAATTTGCACTGTGATTCCTCACATCTCTGTTGAAACTGTCTTCCCCACCCCCTCATTTTCTGCCTTGTCTTCAGCTGATATAACCATTTTTTATAGCTTGTGTGTTGCTTAACTCCAGGTTCCTTTAATTTGACCTGTTAATAACAGTCTGCATTTAAATTGGAACCTGTGCACTAAGAGAGAGCCTTACAAGACTATCTGCAAATATATAGAGTTGAGTATATTTTTCTGTATTAGTCTGTATTATAGAACTAAATTGTTGCTTAGATATCTGTTGTCTTACTGTTCTGCAACTATACAAAGATCAGTATATATTTTTCTAGTTTTATAATTTGCACTGTGATTCCTCACATCTCTATTGAAACTGTCTTCCCCACCTCCCCTCCCTGTTCTTGGTTGTAGTTTAAATTTGGTGGCTTTTGCAGTGCCTGCCCCACTGTGGATTTGATCTAGGACACTCCCCCAGTCCCATCTCTTTACCGCATTCTACCTAATAAACCCTTTCTGCACTTGCTTTTAGTCCTTTTTAATTTAATTACATTTTTTCAAACTGTGTGTGGACTAATATTGCTACATACTCAAGTGTGCCAGCTTGCACTGCATGTGAATTGTTTTTACTACTGTTTTTGCTACTTTTCTGAAAAAAAATTGTTAGCCTGTTTCCTACCTTTCCTGTAATTAGTGTTCCAGATACAGATTTGCTGTATCTAGGACTGTTTGTAAGCTTCTGAGCCCCCCAAGCCTTTCTGTGTTGGAGGGAAGCCTTCTAGCTTATCAGTGGGAGTGGTAAGCATTAGGTAACCTGTCTACCACATAAGGAGTGGTTCTGGCCCAGAATTTGTAGTTATTGGCCATTTGGGCGGTCTTCCATCTCTCTCAACTTTTTGATTTGAAGGCCTGCATTTGCAATTGTTTCTGTCCTGTAACTCCTGGGCCGATCTCATTTGCTCACTCAAAAAAAAAAAGAAATGTTATCTGTTTTTACAGTATTTGTGTTTTTTCCTACTTTATTTTGCTTTTGCGTCATCTTAATAGTACTCAGTTGTATTTATTACTGCTTGGTGTAACTCATTCTAAGCCTTTTAGTTTAAGCACTTGGGCTTCAAACCAGTTGTTTTACATTAAAAAGGTTTGTGGTCTGCACTGTAGTGGCAAAACAGGTAGCTTACATCCTTCTAAGTTGGGAACTACTGATTGAGGGCTCAGTGTCTGTTATTCTAAAAGTGTATTAATTCTGGTTTAAGCACTTGGGCTTCAGGCCAGTTATTTTACATTAAGAGGGTTCGTGGTCTGCAATCTTGTGGGAGGAGAGGCTGGACTCTGCCCTTCTGAGCTGGGAATTTCTGGTTAAAGGCTTATAGTGCCTGCATATTTGAACTACTTCTTACTGAAATTGGTACACCTTGTTTGCTGTAGCATAGACTAGATCCAGGTCTGCTGAATGTAGCTTTGTTTGTATAACTTGATCACTAATCCAGGCATTCTTTAAAGTATTCAATTGTATTTATTACTGCTTGGTAGTAACTTGATTAAAGTGTAGCTATCATTCTAAGTCTTTTGGATTAAGCACTTGGGCTTCAGACCACTTGTTTTACATTAGGAAGGTTTGTGGCCTGCACTGTGGTGGCAGGACAGGTATCTTACATCCTTCTAAGTTGGGAAATGCTGATTGAGGGCTCAGTGTCTGTTATTCTAAAAGTGTATTAGTTCTGGTTTAAGCACCTGGCCTTCAGGCCAGTTATTTTACATTAAGAAGGTTCGTGGTCTGCACTCTTGTGGGAGGAGAGGCTGGACTCTGCCCTTCTGAGCTGGGAATTTCTGGTTAAAGGCTTATAGTGCCTGCATATTTGAACTGTTTCTTACTGAAATTGATACACCTTGTTTGCTGTAGCATAGACTAGATCCAGGCCTGCTGAATCTAGCTTTGTTTGTATGCTTGTTGTTGGTTTGCTTATTATTTCCCTGAAACGCTAATTCCACCTAAAACGTAGCTTTTCAGCACTTCTGTGGATCCCTAGTGATATCTGAATTGCTTACTGTAATTATTTCCTTGTTTCACTTGAAAGAAAGTTACTGTTTGTCATTTTTGCATTTAAGTTACCTGTAACACATTGCATTTAAGTTAACTGGCACTTGCTCACTAAAGCAATTATATAAGTCAGCACTAAAAAATTAAAAGCACTACACCCTCACAAACTCCCCTTGAGTACCTTGTTCTCCATTGGTCCTTTTTTTTTCAACTATAAAGGAATTCCCAATACTATTCTAGCATGTCCAAAGGTCAGTTGTCAATCTCCTCTCTGGTCCAGCTGGTGAATCTGGGAATCTTGAGGCAATGTTACAACTGCCTCATGTACACAGACAACCCTCTCCTCCTCCCAACAAATTCCAACACATGTGAGAGATGCAACCATATAGCCAAACTGGAGGCTAAGCTCTCTCAACTCAGTACTGGCGTAACCAGTCAGGAGGAGAAGGAAACCACACTCACTACAATTTCAGTCTCACATAGACCTACCACGTCAGCAAACCAAACACATAAACACACAAAAACATACTCAGAAGCTCTAAATAAAAATCTGCCTAAGTAGCAGAGACCTCCAAAGCAGACACCCAAGCAACCGCTACCCCAAAACAAAACACGTGCAGCACATAGCTCACAAAGCCAGTGTGCCAAACAGTCACAGCCCTTAAGGCTAAACAACACACCTGATACACTTGTAATAGGTGACTCTATCATCAGGCACACTGACATCCCACTCATCAGGCTGAGCAAGGAGAAGGTCACGGTGAGCTGCCTGTCGGGCGCTAGGATCCACCACATAACACAAGCACTAAGGTCTCTCCAAGGCAAGTACAAATATGACTCGGTCATTGTCCATGCTGGTGTGAATGACATGAGACGTACCTCCCTGGACTATATGAAAAGAGACATAGAGGAGCTCTCTGAGCATGTAGCCCAGGCCGGTATGACCCTGACCTTGAGTAGCATCTTACCCTCACCAAGAATGATGCCACAATATGAAGACAAGATGATCAATTTCAACAATTAGCTTACGTATTGGTGTCATTCAAAGGGGATCCAATGCCTGTCAGCCTGGGATGACATGCTCGACAAGCCACGATGCTTCGCTAGGGACGGCTTGCACCTGTCACCTCTGGGCTTTCGGATATTGGGAAAGGCTCTTGCTTCCCCCATAGTGTCTTTTTTAGGCAAGGCTCAAAAGACAAACCCACCTCCATAGGTATCACAAGGGATAAGAAACTAAGAGTAATGCTACTCAATGCCAGAAGTCTAAACCTCAAGATGCATGCACTCTCAACTCTCCTTAGCATGGAGAACATCGATATCTGTGCAGTAACAGAAACCTGGTTCAAGGCTCCCGAGAGCATCCCAGCACTACCAGGTTATACCTCATACCATGCTTTTCGGCCCCAAAACGTGGACTGAACCACAAAAGGAGGGGGAGTATCAATATTCGACAAAGATACCCTCACCTCCAGGTGGTGGCACAGCATGAAGCATCAGAGACTATCCATGTACAACTAACAGTGGGTAAAACTGCCTTCCAGTTTATAGCCTGCTACAAACCACCCTCCCAAACCCAGGAACCCCACTCAGCCTTCCTGAGAACACTGGAAAATATGAAGGTCTCTCCAAACACCATTATATTGGGCGACTTCAACTACCCAAACATAGTCTGGGAGCATTACTCTAGCTCCAACATCCTAGCCCAAAGGTTCCTAGAATTTATAAACTCAAATGCTATGGAACAACTTGTTACCACTCCCACAAGAAGGGAAAACATACCGGACCTGATCATCACCAACATGTGGACTCTATGCTCCAGACCAGAAGTGTATCCCTCACTGGTAAGATCAGATCATAAACTAATCTCACTGGATATTCACATCCCAACCCCACCCCCTGCCCAGAAAACCACAGTGAAAAACTTCTCTAAAGCAAATTTCACACTCCTCAAAACCGAGGTGGAATCATTCAAAGCCCCCGAGCCTGTGGAAAATATGGTCCAGACTGCAGAATCCTTTATAAATGCATTCTATGAACACCTTCAGGAATGCATGGATCATGCAATCCCAAATAAAACCAAGACCCAATCCTCCAAAGGCAGACGTCCTGTCTGGTGGACCCCAGCCATAAACAAACTATACAATAGAAGGAGGAAGCTACTACATGAAAGAGCAAAATCCCAAAGAGGGAAGGCATCTCTGATCAGTATTAGCAAAAAACTACGGGCACTCTTAAATCGTCTAAGGCCAGCTTCGAGAGAAAAATTGCACAGGACACTAAGGATAATCACAAGGCTTTCTTTAGTTATGTTAGGAACCTGGGTGGGAATTCCCAGATATGCTCAGAATTAGTCCAAAATGACAAAAAATACATCGAACCCATAGACATTGCCAACATCCTAGCTGACAGGTTCAGCACAAAGTCCCCCCCCCTCCCCACCAAAAGGGCAAATATCTATCCCAGCAGAATGCTGCCCCCCTGACATCTCAGATGCTCTGGTAAGAACCACCCTATCCAAAGCAAAAAACACAGCATCAATGGGACCAGACGGTGTCCTGGGCTGCGTCCTACATGAACTCCAAGAAGAGCTAAACCCAAACATAAAACTACTGTTCAATCTCAGCCTTATTACAGAATATGTACCCAAAGAGTGGCGTACAGCAACAGTGGTCCCTCTCCACAAAGGTGGTGCTGCAACGGATCCTGGAAACTATCGCCCCATAAGTCTGACTAGCTTGGTCTGCAAAGCTATGGAAAGGATCATCATGGACCTCATAAATAAAGATATTGGGGACCTACAGACACTGGATCCTACCCAGTTCGGCTTTGTTAAGGGTAGATCCTGCCTCTTAAACCTGGTTGATTTCTTTGAAACAATCACCAAGGCCATTGACGTGGGGAAGGTGGTCCACACAACCTACCTGGACCTCGCAAAAGCCTTCGATACAATACCCCACTCGGGCATTATAGATAAGCTCACCAGCTTAAATATAAACCCCTATGTCACTAGATGGGTTGCAAACTGGCTCAAGGACAGAACCCACATGGTTAGAATTGCTGGAGCCATGTCAGACTCCAAACCAGTTACAAGTGGCATCCCACAAGGCTCAGTCCTGGGACATCTCTTGTTCGGTATATATTTCTCGGAGGTACAGGCCAACACGGAAGGACTGTGGCTGACCAAGTTCGCAGATGACTGCAAACTGGGTGCCATAATCGACTCTCCAGCCGACACAAGCATCCTCCAAAAGGGCCTCATAGAAACAGACAACTGGTGCCAGAGCCATAGCCTCATGCTAAACGCCAAAAAGTGTATAGTCATCCCCTTTGGCAAAAACAAAGTGCCCACAAATTACCACAAAGGTGATAATCCATTAAGTACAGAAGAAGTAATTAGGGACCTGGGGACCCAAGTTGATAGCAATCTCTCATTTAACAACCACATGGCCAAAGTGGTTAGAAAAACATTTTATATAGCCCACCTAATCATGAAGGGATTCACATCTAGATCAGGGGAGGTTATCGTGCCTCTTTACTCGTCCCTCATCATGCCCATAATTGAGTATAATGCCCCTTTTGGGATGTACCTTACCAGACACCTGCAGCAACTGGAAAGACCCCAAAAGTACCTCACCAAGAGGATCAAAGGACTCAAACAGATGCCATATGCTGCCCAGTTAAAGAAACTCCAGCTCTACTCAGTGGCATACCGCCTGCTCAGAGGCGATCTGTGCCTGACGTATAAAGCCATGTCCAACCTGGAATTAATGGACATGCTGCACCTCAGAAAATCCAAATCCCATCGAGCTACGTGCTCGAGAGACTTGAACCTCAGCACTGAAATAAATAGGACATGCTGGAGGGACAGATTCATAACCCAGAGGCTCCCTTCACTCTGGATTAAAATCCCAGTCCATGTTAGGCAGAGCCCCTCATTGACTCTCTTCAAGAGGAATTTTGATGAGTGGATGAGAGATCATAGGTTTACCCCGGGTATCACTTCTATGTCACTGTTAGACAGATGCACAGTATACTAACCTCGAAAAAGGGCATAGCAAAATTAATTTAAAATGGGTGGCAAAAGTCAAACATACTCTGGCTAGGCTTATAAATGCCCTAGGGCAGATAGCTTAGTATGAACCTATGAACCTATGAACCTAAAAGCAATGACAATAACGCACTATTTAGACATTCCAAGCCCTGCACCAATTATGGGAAATTTTCATTGGCAGTTTTGGAATAAATGTCTAAAAATCCAAGGGGTGGCCCATGGGAAACCTTAATTAAGTGTAAAGAAATGCAATGGCAATTAAGGCTGAAAAAGACAGCATTATCAGGGCTTGATGATGTTTCTATTAATAGTATGTCAGGCTTTGGGCTGCCAAATTATAAGACCATTACCTAATTTTATTTATGTAACCTGTATTAAGTACATAGACTAATTTTTCTATGCTTTAATCTAATTGTACTGTATCTGTGAACAAACTTCTTTTTTATACTTTTGTATTTAACGGTTAGAAGGGTTATTACAAGCATGCTTCAATTTTATATTAGATCCAAATGTCTAAATATGTGTACATTTCACATTGTTTGTTCCATCACATTCTGACTGTAGAACTGCTTGGGGTTTTATTGGACAAAATATTTTTGTACGTGTTTTTTTTATTTCATTTATGTATATCATTAACTACACACTCATTTAAGTTTTCATTGACTATTTATTAATTTTAACACTGGATGGACTTTTAACTGAATGGCATTGATTAGTATATTTAATTATTGTGATGACTGATCATATGATTCTGGGGTATGTAAGGATGTCTCACAGGGAGGTGTGATTAGGTTCTAAAGAAGTCTGAAGGTCAAGAACAGTAAACTCTACTTAATGTGACCTTTTCCTGCAAAGTTTTCTTTCTGTTGTGCAAATGGAAACAGCTGGTTGTTTGATTCTTGCCTTTTGTTTTTACTGTTTTCAGCCGCCATTTATTGTTATTCAAGGTCCCGAGTTAGACCTTTAATAAATTATGAGAACAGAAGTGGTCCAAGAAAAGACCCTTGTGGGACTCAACAGGAAATTTTCTATCTAATAAGGAACAGTAAGTTCTTTATATACTGCAGAATCATCTGGCCAGGTGGTTGTGAAACCACTGTACAACCTCTAGATAAAAGTTGCAGTCTGTAAGCTTACTTAATTTCTTGTGATTGACTGTTTCAATGTCTCTGTTGCACCACTTATCAGACCGTGATCCATATGATTATAAAATTTTATCTGCTAGCACATATACTGCAGTTAAGGCTTACATAACTGGGATGGAAAAGTACAGTTGTGTACACTTACCATAAATGTAGATGTTCGAGTGTGTTCACTGTTGCAGTTATCACATTTGGGTTATCTGCTTGCAGTAGCCCTCATCAGCCTGATTATCAAAGTCTTGGGTCCTGCGTCGGTTGCTGTCTCATCTTTCATGACGTCAGTTAGTCAGGGGTATAAAGCATGCAGCCGACGGCATTACATCAGTTTTTCTTGCCCCAGATGTCAGGTGCCTCCATAATGGGAAGCAATTATATATACATGGTTACACCTCCAACAAAAAAAGCAAATACACCAACAAGCTTTAAGCATAGTAAACTAGAATAGAGGTATAGCAAATAGAAGTCAGGGGGCTGGAAGGAGGATAACTAGGACTGCAACAGTGAATACACTCAAACATTTACATTTATGGTAAGTGTACACAACTGTACTATGTTTTTTGTGTTTCACTGCTGCAGTCATCACATTTGGGTAGATTCCCAAAGCTATGGATGGGAGGAAGAAATTAGATAGCATTAGGACCAGTTATAAGGCTCTGCAAGACTGCAGTGGCAAAGCCAGCTCTGGATTTAGAGAAAATTGGCAAATGGTAATGCTTGGGGAAGGTATGTACAGAACTCCAGGTATCAGCTTCTAGGATGTCCCTGGTAGGGACACCTCTGAGAAAGGCAGTAGAGGTAGATGCAGCCCTGGTTGAATGTGGTCTTATCCCCTGTGGGGTATGTTTTCCATGATGCTTATAGCAGAAATGAATGCAATGGCCTATTCATTTAGAAATGGTTTCCTTTGAAATAGCCTTCCCCTCTGCCCCTGCAGCAAATGCATCCTGCCCAAGTAAAATCTAGCTTGTCTGTGCACATCTAAGGAGTGCAGTATTCGTTCCCCTTTGTTGGCAAATGAATGGACTAATTAAGGGCCACACTGGATACCACCTTGGGCATGAAGGAGGGATTGGGTCCTGAGGGACACCCTGTCCACAGGAAAGATGATGAAAGGCTCCACTGCCATGAGGGCCTGTAATTCAGACACCCTTCTTGCTGAAGTGATGGCTAAAAGGAAGGTTGTTTTCCAACAAAAGAATTTCAACTCTGCATTTGCAGCTGGCTCAAAAGGAGGTAGAGTGAGTTTTTCCAATACAAAGTTAAGGTCCCAGGCTGGAGTAGGGGCTCTCCTGGGTGGTCTTAAGTTTTTGGCCCCTCTGAGGAACTGCTTCAGCAGTGGATGAGAGAAGAGGGGTGGTTCTGTGTTGTAATGAGCTGAAATGGCTGAGGCATGACTTTTTATGGAGGAAAAGGAAAGGCCCTTGTGAAGCATCTCAGTTACGTATTGAAGAATCTGTGGTAAATTGGGTGCTGCTGAGCCCATCTCCTGAGTTTGGTTCCAGGAACAGAATCTTTTCCATTTTTCAGATTAGGATTTTCTAGTACTAGGCCTCCTTGCCTCCAGAATGACATCCAACACTTGTTTACTGAGGGATGGTAATGGAGAGATCAGGTAATTAGCCAGGCTGCCAGATTCAGGGTTTGAACCTGTGGGTTCAGAATCTGGCCCTCCTGCTGGGATGGCAGGGCAGGGGTCTGAGGCAGGTGCCATGGTGCCAACAGTGACACACTGCGCAAAAGGGGGTACCAGTGTTGGCATGGCCAGTCTGGTGCAATTAGTATCGTCCTTGGTTTGTCCTGTTTGATCTTTAGTAGTATCTTGGAGAGGAGAGGCAGAGGAGGAAAGGCATAAACTGATAGGTTTTTTCCAGGTGAAGGACAGGGCATCCACATACCAAGCTTGTTTGAGTGGAGTCTTTGTGCAGAATTTGTCCAATTGGTAGTTCTGGGGGGAGGCAAACAGGTCTATCTCTGGGCTCCCCCACTTGTTTCTCAACATGTTGAATATCTTTGGTTCCAGTTTCCACTCGTGTGGGTCCATGAGATTTCTGCTTAGGTCATCTGCCAGTGTATTTAGCTTTCCTGGCAGGAATTGAGCCTGTAGGTGCACTTGGTAGCTCAAGGCTGTGTTCCACAGAGCCATGGCTAGTCTGCAGAGAGGGTATGAGTGGGTTCCCCCCTGCTTGTTTATTTACCATATAACAGTGGTGTTGTCCCTCTTTACCAATAATTGTCCTGGAAGAATGTGGCCCTTGAAGGCTGTCACAGCATTCCATACAGCTAACATTTCTTTTTGATTGATATGCAGATGCATTTGATTTGGGTTCCATTTGCTCTGAATGCACTGCCCGGTCAAGTGAGCCCCCTATGCATAGTCTGATGCATCTGTTGTTAGGGTTTGGGTGGCAGGGGGTAGAGTGAATGGCAGACC
Organism: Protopterus annectens; assembly: GCF_019279795.1. Taxonomy (NCBI): domain Eukaryota; kingdom Metazoa; phylum Chordata; order Ceratodontiformes; family Protopteridae; genus Protopterus; species Protopterus annectens. Next base: position 1,882,779,479 of record NC_056731.1, on the reverse strand, counting down.
CTTGTTTTGGTGGCAGACCTCTGCCCACCAAAGGAACTCTATCCGTAGACAAGGTATGATAGGAATCATTGATTCTAGATCCTGAGAATGTTGACACCATAAACTTTTTAGATACCATTGTAGTTTCCTTATATGCAGTCTTGCATATGGAATTAGTAGAATGCAAGAGGCCATGAACCCCAGGGCTTACAGTATTTTCCTTGCAGTCAGCTGGGTCTTTGGGGCCTGTAGTTTGAAGTAGACTGTCAAATGAACTTGCTTCGCTGGCATGAGGTAGGCCATCTGGGAAGTTGTATTCAAGCTTGCACCCAGGAATACAATTTGTTGGCAGGGTACAAGATGTGATTTCTTTTCATTTATGGTGTACTCCAGAGACGTCAGCAATTTCTTTACAAATGCCAGATGATTTAATAGTATGTCCTGGCTTTCTGCCTGAATTAGACAATTGTCCAGGTATGGGTATATTTGAATATTTCTTTGCCTGTAAAATGCAATGACTGGAGCTAGGCACTCTGTGAATACCCTGGGTGCAGTAGATAAGCCAAAGGGCAGTGCAGAGAACTGATAGTGCATGTAGCCTGCTCTGAAGCGTAGGTATCTTCTGCAAGATTCCCTTATTGGGATGTGCAAGTATGCTTCCTATAAATCCAGTGTTGCCAACCAGGCATCTTTGCCTAGCATGGTAAGCAGCTGATGAAAAGTTAGGTTAGACAGGTCCAGGATAGGATGTCAGGAATTGTATTTTCTGGGTACCAGGAAAAGTCTTGAGTAGAAACCTTGCCCCCATTCTTCTTCTGGGACAGGTTGAACAGCCCTAATGCTTAAAAGAGAGAGAGAGAGCTTGCTTTTGAGCCTCTGCCCACTGATTTGGGGGTAGGTCTGACCAACCGTTTGAGGTAGGTAAGGAGTGGAAGTGAAATCTGTATCATTGGGAAACTATTTAAAACCTATTTGTCCTGGGTAATGAGTTCCCAATTTTTTGCATGCAGGGCAATCTTTCCCCCTAAAGGAACAGTCAGTTGAGTAGGGCTTTGAAGGTTTAAAGTTAAGTCACTGAGACAGTTTACCATAGGGGGAGTCTACTACTCCCTGCTTTGGAAGTGGGAGCCCCCCACTGCTTAGGCCTGTGAATACCTTGGGACTGAAGCCTGGGTGTTCTGCTGGTTCTGGGTTTGGACTGAGAAGGCCTGGAAGAGCCAGGAAAGGACCAATTCCTAGAGGGCCAATGCCTATTAAATCTGGGAGGCTGTACCTGCAGGAAATCTTTTAACAGTTTGCATATATTTAGTTTCTTCCTCCATCTTTTTAAGTACTTCTTCTGCTTTGTTGCCAAACAAGCGGTCTTGGTATAAGGGAGCATCCAGTAATTTAGCTTTAACATGATCTGGCAAAGATTGCTCCTTAAGCCAAGCAAGCCTTCTAAGTACAGACACAGTGACAGCAGCCCTGCAAGATGCCTCTAATGAATCAAAACCACATTGCAAAGTATGTCTTCCAACTTGTTCAGCAGAATGCATTAAATCCTGTAAATCTTTATTTTCAGCACAGTCAGGAATCAACATCATTTTCTGTTTAAGCAATCCAATAATATGCTTGCTGATACTTTAACATGTGAAACTGGCAGTTTAAGGCCCTAATGGCCAAGGTTGCAGAAGTGTATACCTTCTTACCCCATCTATCCAGCACCCTGGAATCTCTATTGGAGGGTGTAGGATTTTTGGCAGTAGTAGCCTTAATGCCCTTGGGTCCCTGTGAAATGGTCTCAGGATTCGCAGTAGAATTTTTAAAGAGGAACTTGTGAAAGTCAGATACCCTGTAATATCTATCAGGTTTTCTGGGAGCAGGAGGTAAGGAGTCACGGGCCAGGCTAGATTCCGAGAAGGCATCATCTACAATTTCCAGGACAGGAGGGATAGCTAAAGGCCTGTGTTGAGGCAGGAGTAAGAATTCCCTAAGCCTCTTTTTGGAGTCAGAGTAATCCTGGCTTTCCCAGTGAAAATGCTCCCTAAGACTATGCAAGGTTTCACCAAAAGAGAAATCCTCTGGAGGGGAAGCAGTGGGAATGGAGTCTTCTGCATCAGAATCCTCATAGGTAGATAAGGGCAAATCCTGGTTATCAGAGAAACATAAATTTCAGAATCCTGATCAGAAGAATCAGAAGGAAAATCAGTCCTAGGTCTCTTAGATGGGGAAGGGTGGCTTCCCCTGATTTGAGTAATAAGGTCTTCAGCCATTCTTATCATTTGTTTTTTAGGCATAGGGGCCTGAACATGCAATCTGGGTGTCTGTTTTCTAGGCATGGATCGAGTTTTAGGCCTTGAAGAAGAAGATGGCGTTGGTTTAATATGCAAGTCAGTAGGCTTGAATACACACTCAAAAGCCGGTGTCTGCACAGCGGCTCTGGACCCATCCAAGATAGAGACATCCGCAGGTTCCACAGTTGAAGAAGCATCTTGTGGCATTCCAGACTCCGAAGGGGTCTCAGTAGAGGCCTGTGAATCTGAAGTAGCAGGTATCAGGGGCTGCAAAAGCGCCTTACTGAGTACCAGTGAACTGGTGACTAGCTTAGCAGAAGCATTGTCGGCAGCTTTGGACCTATGTGGTCTGTCTCTCTCTTTATCTTTGCGTTTTTTTGGAATGTTGGTAGTCGGATGGCTTACCAAAGCCATTTCTGGATAATTGAACAGATTACCAAAATATTTAGATGCATAAATAAATTGAGGTTTAAATAAGGCACAAAACTGACAGTGAGGTACCTCATGGTCTGGGCCTAAGCAAGGAATGCAGTACGAATGAAAGTCTTTATGAGGTATTTGCTTTCCACAAGAAATACAATTGTTAACTTTTACTGACATCGGTTTAGATCAAGAAAAAGGATCCCCAATGGGGTACTTAGCTTAGTTGAAGACTTCAGATCTGAAACTCGAAAATGAAAATTTCAGGAGTCGGACGACCGGCACTTGAGAACTGCTTCTGCTTTGGGCACCGCACGGCAAGAAAGACTGATGTAATGGCTTCGGCTGCATGCTTTATACCCCTGACTACCTGACATCATGGAAGATGATACAGCAACCGAAGCAGGACCCAAGACTTTGATAATCAGGCCGACTGAGGGCTACTGCAAGCAAATAACCCAAATGTGATGACTGCAACAGTGAAACATGAAGAACATCTGCTTTATAAGTGACAGCTTGGAATTTGTGCTTATATTCTGGTCCTGCTGAGAGAAGGAGCAGAGTGCATTGATTATTCCTGACTGTTTTTGGTTGGAGAGTAAGGGTCTATGCTCAACGTTCCTGATAGGTCTGCTTGTTGTTCAAGGCATCTACCAGGAAAAGGCTACAAGCCCATAGACTCTTGCATCATCTAGGACAAAGACTGTGGATCACTAAACAGGCTGTGGCCTGCTTCTCATCTTGGGATTGGTGCTAATATTTTGTTTCAGGTGAGAGAAGAAGCGAAGGAACATTGCATCCCAACAGAGTCAAGCGGTGGTGAGACCAGCATTACTAATAACCAGGCAGTAGCCATTCAAGCGACTCCCCTCTTTTCATCATTCTTGAGAAGCTAATTCTTTGTTTTCAGTAAGTACTGCTCGATTTATTTCTACCTTCAGAATATCTGCCTAAATACGTCATCCTTAAATTTTCAGGGTCTATGTATTGGTTTCCCCTCAAGTGTTTGGCAGTGCTCTGTATAGACTCAGACACCTTGAGTGACATTTTTCTTATAAAAGCACAATTAAAATATCTCCAATACCTAGATGTACACAGGACAACTAATTTTCAGTGACAAGCAATGTCCCCATAGTGGCAAACTGGATACTCCTGACAGTGACTGATATTCTCAGTCCAACTGTCTAATCAATAAAAAAGGGTCTGTTGCCACGGTATGAACTTTCCTACATTATCCATTACTGGCATGGTGGATATGGGCATCCGGAGGCAATGTAGAAATTGACTCATGTTTACTGATAACCAATTAATTCTCAAACAAACTGATATGGTATGTGAGAGATGTATTTACACAAGGTCATTGGAGGCAAAGCTGTCACATAAACGTACTCCTAATGTCAAGAAGGTTGTCAGTAGTACACAAGCTGCACCCATCACACACAATTCAAAGCAAACATATTGACCCACATATGCTGTGAGACTTAACTGTAACCTTCCTAAACCACAAAGACCTCCTAGATGAAGGGCACATAACAAATACCCTCAGCAGCCCCAAATGCACTCTTTCAAAGGGAGGATGGGTTGGGAGGGTGGCTTAATGGCTAAAGGTGTTTGCCTTACAAACACAAGGTGCAGGGTTTGAGTCTCACAAGGGATAATTGGCTAAGCTTAAAATGGCTTGCAAGGGCAGTTAGCTTATTACTAAACTATGGGTTGGGAGGGTGGCCTAATGGTTAACGTGTTTGCCTTACAAACACAAGGTGTAGGATTTGAGTCTCACAAGGGATAATTGGCTAGGCTTAAAATGGCTCACAAGGGCAGTCAGCTTAGTACTAATCTATGAACCTATCTATGAACCTATGAACACCCCCATCAACACATAGAGCCACATCTCATGGAGCCTCTGCCTATAAACCCATAAGGCAACTCACCACACAATACAACATTCTGGTTATTGGAGATGCCATCATGAGGCACAATGATATCCCTCTCATCAGGCTGAGTAAGGAGAAAGTCATGGTCAGTTGCTTATCAGGGGCTAGGATCCACCACATTACACAGGCACTCAGGTCACTGGACCACAGTTACCAATATGACTCAGTCATAGTCCATGTGGGAGTAAATGACCTGAGACGTACCTCCCTGGACTATATGAAGAGTGACATCATGGAGCTCTTGGAATATGTGCCCCAGGCTGGCATGAGCCTAGCATTGAGTAGCATTTTACCTTCTTCAAGGATGATGCCACAATATGAACAAAAGATGACTGAGTTTAATAATTGGCTTAGTTTCTGGTGTCATTCTAAGGGGGTGCAATATTTGTCATTATGGAAGGAGATGGTCAACAGACCATGCCGCTTTGCCAGGGATGGTCTGTAACTCTCACCTCTAGGCTTTCGAATATTAGCTAAAACACTGTCTTCCCCCACTGTCCCTTTTTTAGGCAATGCCAAACTGAAAGTACTTCCAACATAGCAAATCAAAACCAAAAAAATCTAAAGGTATTACTGCTCAGTGCTAAGAGTCTAAATAAAAAACTCCACTCCCTAGAAGCTCTCTTTACCCTAGAGAATGCTGACATCTGTGCAGTCACTGAGACACAATTTAAAGATGTGGAGAGCACACTAACAGTAATAGGTTATAATGCCTTCTGCACATTTAGGCCAGCTACTACACAGGCACGGACTAAAGGTGGAGGTGTCTCTATTTACACCAAAGATAAATATACTTAAAGGCCAGTAAAACAGGACAATGCACTTAAGCTGCTCCATGTTCAAATCACCATAGGCAAAATCCAATAGCACTTCCTTGCAAGTTATAGGCCCCCTCTATGACCCAAGAAACCCATATCATGTATTTAAACTTATTAGGAATATTAACCATCCAACCCAATACCATATTCATGGGTGCTTTAATTACCCAGATATTAACTGGGAAGCTTGTATGACACCAAACGTACATGCGCAGGGATTCTTGGATTTTGTAAACACAAACTCCCAGACCAGATAGTCAATACACCAACCAGGGGTGCAGCCATACTGGATCTGGTCCTGACTGATATAGGAGAGTGCTGCACACCCCCTACTGTAATGCCTTTCCTGGTAAGGTCAGACCCCAAATTGGTCTCCTTTGAAGTAAAAATAAAACCTGGACCCCCAGCTAACCCTGGAATATTCAGGAACTATTCTAAGGCTAACCTCCTTTTATTAGGTAAGAACCTGGCAAAATTTCAAACCCCCATAAATCCTGAGAACACTGCTGCCTATGCATAACTGTTCACAGAAACCATGTACAAGCACGGAATTAACTCAAAAAACAAGCCCCCCTGGTGGAATCACAACATCAACAAGCTGTATAACGGGAGGAAGAAAATCATGGCAAAAATTAGGAGGTGCAGCACCCACAGCAGGATAAAAGCACTCTCATCAAACTAAACAAACAACTCAGAGGACAAATAAAGTCTACCAAAAGCTACATTTGAGGTAAGTTTGGCCTCCCAAGCCAAGGACAACCACAAAGCATTCCTTAGCTATGTCCGCAACCTCAAAGGCAATACACAATTAAAAGCAGAGCTCATTGTAAATGGAGCCACCTATACTGAGCCAGAAGACATAGCAAACTACCTGGCTGATAAATTCAACTCCAACTTTACCCCTCTCTTCCCCTCAACCTTCCCTCAGGAAATATCATCAAATATAACTCCCCCTACTATCACTAGGGAACAGGGCCTTAATGCTCTCTCTAAGACCAAGAACACTGCATCAATGGACCCAGACAATATCCCAGAATGCCTTCTAAATAGCATGAAACATGGCCTATCAGGGCCTCTGGAATTACTATTTAACTGTAGCCTCCAAACAGGCTTTGTGCCTCATAAATGAAGAATGGCAACAATGGTGGGCCATCTACAGACCCTATAAACTACAGACCCATAAGTCTCACTAGTCTTATAAGTAAAGTCATGGAAAGAATTATCATGGAGATGATCAACAGAGATAAGGTAAACCTCCAGGCACTGGACCCAACCCAGTTTGGTTTCATCAAGAGCAGATCATGCCTACTCAACCTGGTGGACTTCTTTGAGAAGGTCGCCAAACAATGGATGATGGCAAAATTGTTCACACTGCCTACCTTGACCTGGCCAAGGCATTTAACACAATACCCCACTCAAGCATTGTTGACAAACTGAAGAGGTTAGGTACAAACCCTAATGTCAGCTGGTGTATAGCCAACTAGCTCACAGACAGGACCCAGGAAGTTAGAATTGGGAGTCCACCTCTACAAAGAGGCCAGTCACAAGTGGAGTCTCTCAGGGATCAGTCCTTAGACCACTCCTTTTTATCATTTAATTCTCAGAAGTCAAGGCCAATGTTAGTGGTCTCAGGCTGACTAAATTTGTAGATGATTGCAAATTAGGAGCTGCCACTGAATCTCACACTGACACAAATATTCTCCAGGAGGGGCTGACACAGACAAACAACCGGTGTCAGAGCCATGGAATAAAACTAAATGCCAATAAATCCATAACAGTATCCTTTGGGAAGTCAACCATCCCTGGTAGCTATCATATTGATAACACACCATTTAGAGTTGACCCAGTAGTCAGGGACTTAGGGACACACATAGATATTAATCTAGCCTTTGACCATCATATGTCTACAGTGGTGAGGAAATCATTCTATATTGCACAACTTATAAACAAAGATATGGCATCTAAGTCAAAGGAAGTCATTATTCCACTGTATTCGACATTCATCAGACCTATCATGGAGTACAGTGCTCCCTTTGGTTCATAGGTTCATAGGTTCATAGGCTGGTACTAGGCTAACTGCCTTTGCAGGCCATTTTAAGCCTAGCCACTTACCCCATGTGAGAATCAAACCCTACACCTTCTGCTTGCAAGGCAAACACCTTAACCATTACGCCATCTTCCCACCCTGTACCTAACCAGGCATATCCAACAATTGGAACATACATAGAGGTTCCTCACTAAAAGAATACAGGGCATAAGTAAAATGTCCTATGCAGACCACCTCAAGGCCCTATCCCTGTATTCTGTCTCCTACAGGCTTTTGAGGGGATATCTACACCTGGCATATAGGGCATTGTTAGACCCTGCTCTGATGGACCTCTTGCATATCCACAAAACAAACAGCACCAGAATTACCTGTTATAAAGACATAAACCTTGTCTGTGATATAAATAGGTCCTGCTGGAGAGATAGGCATGTATCCCAGAGATTACAGTGTCTATGGAAGAGGCTTTCCATCCATGTGAAACAGAGTTCCTCCCTAACCCATTGCAAGTGCAACTTGGACAACTGGATTGGAAACCGGAAATACATCCCTGGTTTGGCACCTATGTGTCTTACGGACACTATTAACCTGTAAATGGTTCATCTCCCAAACCCCTGCTTACACTTATCACAGGTATCAGAACTTGTCAGAGATTTGGGATGCATGGCTAGGCTTAAAATGGCCCTTGTGGTCATTAGCCTATTAAACACCTATGAACCTATGAATCTAACACCCATTTGTGACTATTCACCTCTATTCTGCTCAACTGGCCTGCTAGCATGTTATTCTGAAATGGGATGTAGTATGCAGTTAGGGCTATGTCTAACACCTTAGTCTAGAGACCATGCTTCTGCGGCCAGTGTGCCATGGATTAAGAACATGCCCCCTTTCTTGTGGAGATATCAAATCATTATGGTGTTATCTGTGACTGCATGCAAAATATCAAGTCTCCAAACTTGTTTCAGGGCCAAGATGGCAAGAAACACATCCAAAATTTCCTTTACACTGATGTGTGTGTGTGTGTGTGTGTGTGTGTGTGTGTGTGTGTGTGTGTGTGTGTGTGTGTGTGTGTGTGTGTGTGTGTGTGTGTACATATATATATATATATATATATATATATATATATATATATATATATATATATTTTTTTTTTTTTTTTGTAACTGGTTCAAAGGTCCGTGTATTCTCTGCCCCCCCCCCCCCCCTTGTGTCTGATAAGTCTGCAGTTAGTGTACAAGTGACTGGTCCCAATTTGAATGGGACTCCCAGGTTTAGGTTCACTTATGATCACCATGAGAGATTTTTCTGATACTGTCTAGAAAATAAATGGCACACACTAAAGCTGTATACACTGACACTACTTATTTGTATCACTGCAGTTTCCCAATGTTCTTAGAAACTTCTGTGATGTGACATAGTACAGCTACACTACGGAGCTGAAGTACTGGCACAAAAAAGATCATTTTTATGCGGGCAAAAAGGATTTCTAACTCATGGTGTCTATCTATGCTGTCAGGAACACACTTTGCTGCCGGGGAAAGAGGTGGTATTTTGGAAAGATCAGAGAAATAGTCCTAGAGCCTTAAAGCATGAAATAATAAACTTCAGAGCTTCTCGAGTCTCTTCCAGAGTTGCTACCTGTAATATGCAGTTGCCCATGTTTGCCTAGATGTGAATCCCTTTGATGTGCAAAAGACAGTTACTGCAGACAGACATTTTGTAAACACTCTGGGTGCAGTAGAGAAACTAAAGGGAGGAGATGAAGTGGATGTGCGATGTTCTTCCTTCAAACATGAGTTATTACCTGTCCACTTTAGCTATGAGTACTTGATATCCTTCAGATCCAATGTAATCAAGAAAGCTGGGGGGAGCAGTGGCACGAGAATAAAGGTGTTTCTTGTTACAAAAAAAAAAAAAAAAACATTTTGAATTTTGGAATCTTCTGGAGCTTGTTTAACTTTGACAGATCTAAGATTGGCCTTCAAGGGCCATCTTTTCTTAGAATAGGAATAATCTTAAGTAAGACATTCTGCCCTCATCTAGTTTGGTACTCTGACTTTGGCCTTTTACCAGAAGAGAACTTGTAAGAAAGTTGGTACTAATAGTCATTGCTCTCTGGACACTTGAGGGATTCTTGAAATATTTTTCATGAAATTTAGTCTGTACCATTGATCCAAGGTTTTCAGTACCCAGGTATCTTTTGAGATTTTTCCCCACTTTTTCACAAAAAGCCTCAGGCAACTTCCAATTTTTTAGTTAGGGTGTTTTGGGGAGCAGGGGGATAGATGAGACAGATGGTCAATGTGGAATTTCAGGAAGATAAAAAGGATGAGCTCTGTTGGGTCACAATGGTTTCCTCTCAGGGTCATGTCCCTGATAGCCACCAGGCTTCTTGTATTAGGCCTACTTGTATTTTCTTCTAAAAGGTTTTGTGGGATAATCCCTACTACAGATAGGGGTATGACAGTATAAGGGTTGCCCTTCTCTTCCACATTTTAAACATCTGTTGTACAATGAGTCCAAAAAGCCAATTCTTTCTCAACTAGGACATTGAGAAATTCATCTTTAACATGGTGTGGCAGGGGGATAGTCCTCAGTTAGGCAAGTTACCTTACTACTGACCCTGAAGGTGCTACCCTAAAGGATGCATCAGCAGCATTTTAGCCACATTTAATAGTGCTTTGCTACCTAGAAAGGAAATGTTGCATGATTCTAACACTGAATCTCTCCTCCTCAGCCTTGCCCTTTAACTGAGACAAGTTCATCCCTTGGCATTTCAACATGCATGCTTAGCAATTAACAGCCATTGTGACCAGGGTGACAATGGCACACATTCCTTTTCATCATGGTCCAGGATTTTACTTTCCCTGATATCAGAAAGTGGCTTCTTGGTTAGAGCCCTCCTGATTCCTTTTTGAAATTAATGGACACAATGGCTGGATCAGCAATAGAATGTTTATAAAAGTACTGGCAGGAATCCACAACCATGCAAAAATGGTCCGATTTCTGGGGAGCTAGGAGTCTTGCCTCAAATATGCATGACTAAATAAACTCACCAAGGTTTCTATCACTGGAAATATTGCTAAAGATTTTGGCTTAGGCAAGTCCAAAAGGTTCATGCAACTCTTTTGGGCATCTCAGAACTCGGACTTCTTCTTTCGGCTTTTCTCGGTTAGGGGTCACCACAGTGGATCACCTATCCACTCATGATTGGCAGTGGAGTTTTTACAGTGTCGAGTTGCCAGCCCAATGCCCCACTTCCACAGAAGGCACACACACATGCACACACACTTAGGGCCAATTTAGTGTGTCCAATCCACCTACAGCATGTCTTTGGGATGTGGGAGGAAACCGGAGCACCAAGAGGAAACCCACGCAACCACAGAGAGGACATGCAGACTCTGCACAGAAGGCACCCCAGCCGAGGATCGAACCAGAGAACCTCTTGCTGTGAGGCAGCAACGCTAACTGCCGCACCACTGCAGCTGTCCCCAGAACTCCTTAGACTCCCATTTGAAATTATGCGTTGAAGGAGTCACTGAATGAGAAATTCTCTGGTGGTAAGACACAGGATAATGTTTCCTCAGTCTGCACCTCAAATATAATGAGAGGAGGAGGCATCTTGTCCACACAGGCCAATTCTTCTAAGTTAGGGGAATCACGTTGCTTGGATGTAGGAGAGGGATCTGTCTTCTCTTAAGACTACATACCATGATAATAATGCCAGTTCTAAAGATGTCTAAAGATTGTTATGAAAGAAGTCCTGAGAGGGACCCTGGAAAACCATTACGGATGAAGACACACCCACCTCATGCTGAGGTAAGACAGGAAATGCCTTTTGCCTAGATATCTTGTACCAAGACCTAAAATGCCCTTCTTCAAGGTCCCTCTATGCAAGCAGACTCCACTAATCTCAGTCTTAGAACTGGAAATGCCCTGACATCCACAAAAAAAGATAGTGCTCCCAACTTTGGAAATCATGTTTCAAACATCAGAACAATATGCCCACAGACAAGCATCTGAACTGACCAATAACTAAAAGAAAGGACAAGCAGTCATCTAAGTAGGTGGCAGCCTCTTGAGGGGAAATGCCTGAAGCCTCTAACCAGTATGTATACATCAGGGTCAGGGGTCACAAAAGCACCTAAGCAGACCCAACCTGATGCTCAAGATGCAACGGTCTTTTTCAGCTTCTAAATGAAGACCACCCTCCTCTCTTTCATACTTCTTGAGAAGGCACCTATCTCGTTGTGGAGCAGCCAGGGTCAGCTTGGCTGATGTTATGGAAACCTTGATCAAGGCACACAGCCTTCTGTGTTCAAATACTCTTGGAAAGTCTCAGCTCCTAGCTATCTCTGCTAATGCTCTTCTGGCTGAAGTGTGTAAAGTGAGGACAGTTAGGGATGCTGTGCTAAGCTCAGAGAGTAAACTCTGGCTGTGCACATCTTTATGATGAATTTGCTTTGTACAGGAAATTAACCTAAAAACCTCAAGCATCTACACCCGATAGCCAAAAAAAAACTACAAAAGGTATAAGCATGAACAGAACAATCAAAGAGATAACAGAATTTGCCCAATGTGGTACTTATCTGAAAACTCCAGCAGTCAGGACAACCCAAATGACTGATAAGCACTGTCAGAACACAAACTCATTTGCATTTATATTGTAGTAAGAAAAAAAAACTAAAGATGGCAGAGGTGGTTGTCCCTTTTTTTTTTTTTTAAATCCATGGCACCCTGACGTTCAGGTGGAAAGGTTCACATCCACCATGGATATGGAAGTATGCAAAGCTTTGGAAATCTGACCAGATGTCAAGTCCTTCTGTTGCAGAAGTTCCAAGAAGTTAAATATACTGCAAAAATAGATATCTGATAATACAATAAACATCCCCTGGGATTCAGGAAGCTCAAAATTCCATGCAGGAAAGGTGTAACCATTTCTGCACGGAATATGGCTGCAGAGCGATCCAGCAAACAGCTGATCCGACGTGCACGAGCATGCCTACACTGTTTCTGCATGGACATGACTACAGAATGCTAATTACCTCGTTTGCTGGTGAAAACCATGCAAATGAGGTAAATTAGTGATTCAGCAAACAGGCAGGTATCCGTGCAAGAACAGTGTTAGTTGCAGAAAAGTATTCAGTTACTAACCGAATACATTTCTGCAAATAACAAAATGGAGGCATGACAGCTCACAAAAAGCATGTATTATTGTCTGTAGACATGCCAATGGCCAAACATATGGCTAATGGCACGGAAAATTGCTTCATTTTTATAAAAATCAAAGTTATTTTTTTTGCCCGATCTCGGACGTTTAAGCATAGCACAACAGCGAGCAAAAGGGATTGTGCTGAAAAGAAAAAAACAGTAAAAGCTCAATTTTAAGGGAAATCTGCATTTTGCCATTATAGTCTATGGCATGTAGAATGAAAACAATACCAGGGAACAGTGGTTGTCAAGGGGAAAGGCTCTGTGTTACTGCTGTAACTATGGACTAAGGCAGTGGGATATGCAAATGAGGGGAAATGTATCTTCTAAGTGTGAAACTGCACCTAACTGTGTAGGTGCTACAGCACGATCGTGTTACTAGGAGGAGCAAAAGACATGAAAAGGGGTTGTGTCAGGCATGTTGTAAGCACATTGGAGCCCTATGGTGCAGAGATAAGCTTAGCTAAGCACAGCTAAGCAAGGGGGTGTGTCTGAAGCTGTATTGACTTATTCCGTGAAATGAGGAGTGTGTTCACATCTTGGGAGGGCCATTTCTTCATGTTTACATTAGCTAAACGGGTTTGCGTGGCGCACACTGGAGCAGCTCAAGTGCATTGTCCTGTTTGACCAGCCTTGAAGTACATTTATTTTTGATGTAAATAGGGACACCTCCACCTTTAGTCCCTGCCTGGGAAGTAGCTGGTTTAATGTGTGGAAATGTTGCAGTGTTAGGAATTTTTTATATCCATGATGAATCGTACTAAATCACATTAATTTATTCAAATAACTTTTTCTAAGTTTAAAGAAGTGCATTTTAATCATCCTGTGACCCTCCTAGTGGAAGTTGGTAAGTGTTCCACATTTTACCCATTTGTTCCACATTGTGAGAAGCAGTGTTCCTCATTTTGAAGGTGTACGGTTGAGAGTTACGTTTCTGCTCTTGGGAACAGTCTGTTTAAATCTCATCATTCTTCCTCTAGTCAGTATCTTCGTGTTATTTTGTTGTGTCGTTCTACTATACTATCAGTTTTCTGGCTGGAGAGATTGTTTCTTCTCAATTTATAGTCCTTCTGTTAGCTTTATGTGTCCCTTTGGAGTCTCGTCTATTGATTCACACACTGAATGCGTCCCTGTATATTCTTTAATCTGTACTTGTGAGTGTTCTATAACTACTGATTTCCCACTGCTCCTGTACATAACGCTTGTGTCATGTCTCTGTTTCATAGGTTCATAGGTAGGTACTAGTCTATCAGCCCAAGGGCCTACGTAAGCCTAGCCAGCAAGGTACCATAGCTTACGCCACCCAAGAAAGTTATTTTCCTGTGCCACTGTCCGGCAGAGACACAGAAGTGATCCCCGGGGTGTATTTCCTATTTCCCATCCACTCATCAAGATTTTTCTTGAAGAGTGCTAATGAAGAACTTTGCTTGACATAGATGGGTAGCCTGTTCCAGAGTATAGGAAGTCTCTGGGACAGGAATCTATCCCTCCAGCATGTCCTATTTATTGTGGTGACAAGGTTTAGGTCCCTAGAGCGTGTAAGCTTGGAGGAATTGGGATTTCTTTAGGTGTAGCATGTCCAGCAGCTCTGGGTTTGACATAGCTTTACATGTTAGGCAGAGATCACCTCGGAGTAGGCGATATGCTACAGAGTAAAGCTGGAGTTTTTTGAGGCGGTCAGTGTAGGGCATTTGTTTGAAGCCAGTAATCCTCTTTGTGAGGTACTTTTGTGGCCTTTCCAGCTGCTGCAGATGTCTTGTGAGGTACATTCCAAAAGGGGCTAATACTCTATAATGGGTCTAATGAGTGACGAGTAGAGGGGGAACAATGACCTCTTTTTTCCTGGATGAGAACCCTTTTATGATGAGGTGTGCCACATAGAAGGACTTCCTGACTACTGTGGCAATGCGATTATCAAAGGAGAGACTACTGTCCACCTGGGTCCCAAGGTCTCTTATCACGCATTCGGTGTTAAGTAGATTGTTGCCTATGTGTTAGTTCATGGGTACAGAGTTTTTACCAAAAGGGATGACACTGCACTTTTTGGCATTGAGCTTGAGGCCATGGCTCTGACACCAGGCATCTGTCTCAGTGAGGCCCTTCTGTAGGATGTCCACATCATTTGGGGACTTGACTATGGCTCCTAGTTTGCAGTCATCTGTGAACTTCATCAGCCAGAGGCCTTCTGTGTTAGCCTGTGCTTCAGAGAAGATACCAAACAGGAGAGGTCCCAGGACGGAACCCTGTGGCACTCCACTTGTCACTGCCTTGAGGTCAGATTTGGAGTCTGCAACTTTTACAGTGTGGGTTCTGTCAGTGAGCCATTTGGCAACCCATCTTGTGACACAGGGATTTATACCTAGTTTAGTGCGTTTAGCTATAATTTCAGAATGGGGGATGGTGTCAAAAGCCATGGCGAGGTCAAGATAGGCTGTGTGAACCACCTTACCCTCATCCATGGCTTTGGTGACTGCCTCAAAGAAGTCGATCAGGTTCAGGAGGCATGATCTGCCTTTCACAAACCCGAACTGGGTGGGATCCAGAGTTTGGAGGTTACCAATGTCTTTGTTTATGAGTTCCATGATGATACATTCCATGGCCTTGCAGACCAGGCTCGTCAGACTAATAGGTCGATAGTTTCCGGGATCAGTGGTGGCTCCCCCTTTGTGGAGTGGGATAACTGTTGCTGTGCGCCATTCAGTGGGCACAAAGCCTGATGAGAGGCTATTATTGAACATGGTGCTTAAGTGGGGAGCCAGTTCGTTCTGAAGTTCATGTAAAAAGCAGCCTGGGATGTTGTCTGGTCCCATGGATGCTGTGTTTTTGGCTTTAGAGAGTGCAGCTTTTACCTGCGTAGTTGTGATTACAGGGACTCTGCATTCTTCCTGTATAGATATGGGCCCTTTAGGGGGTGAGAGTGGGGTAAAGTTAGCACTGAACCGATCTGCCAGTATGTTGGCAATATCAGTTGGTTCTGTAATTTTCGTGCCTTTGTGCTGTAACTCAGAGCAAATCTGGGTGTTGCCATCTAGATTCTTGACATAGCTATAGAATGCTTTGTGGTTGTCCTTGGATTTAATGGTGATTTTGTTTTCGTAGCTAGCTTTGGAGGATCTTATAAGGGACCTCAGCTTCTTACTGAGGCTTGCCTTCTATCCAGTCATCTTTCTTGTCTCCTATTACAAAACTGCAGTATGTGTAGGCTGTGCTCGTATACTGTTGTTATACCCTCTGTTCCGTTACTTACATTAAGATATATGAGATGTTTATACATGCATCCTTCTGTCCTCTTGGAACATACAGTGGCCCTTTCTGTACCACAAGAATTCATAACTTCATCACTTATCATTTGAATGTAAAAATATAATCTGGAAAACCTTTCCCCTTTTAATGACTTCTTCCCTGTCAGCTTTCCAGGGGGAAGTGCTGTTCCTGTTCTGTTTTCAGTCCACATGCTTTAAAGTCTGTTATACTATATTTACCTCATAGGTAGTGTCTCTCATTTTCACCTTTGAATAGCTAAGAAAATAGTACAATGTGGCATATAAAAGGCCAGTTAAGTGCTTCCATCTTTCTTCTCTTCCATGGGATATCTCCATATTTACACATCAGTACGGACAGTTTACATGCACATGCATTCTCCAAATCCATATTCATCTTTAATTACCCCTGATCAGAGGCCCTTTTAGCACTGTGTTAAAGGCCAAAATCGTCTGTACTGCCCCGCTTGTGCTGATTCATTTTCTCACCCTGATACCTTTTTATGTCATTGTCTATCTTACTTCTCCAAGCCACTGTCCCCTTTTCCTCATCTTTCGTTGTCCTTACTGTCCCTCTACAGCTTTCTTTCTCTTTTCTTCTATAATTTCTACTCATTCCTTTACACACTTTTACCTGAAGATTAATGGGAAAAGGCCTCTTCTTATCTTCTCATTTCTCCTGCTTTTGCTTCCTTCCTCATGAAATCATTCGATCGTTGGTTTCACTCTGTCTCTATGGTTTGCCAGTTTCAGTAGGAAATTACTTTCTACTTTGTGGTCTGATAAAGTCTTATTTGTATTCTGCATGTAGACTCTGAACAGTTCAGTGTATATCATTCTCCAGTGTATACCTGTCTATGTTTCACTGTCAAATAACTAGAATGAAGGCATTCCTCCTCTTCTGGGACTCGAAGGCAAAGTCCTGCTCTAAGAACTCTTTACCCCTATTGATTTTGTGGTCCTTCTGTAGCTTCCATACCTCTGTTGGTGCTCTTTCCCTTGTTTCATATGATAAAAACGGCATAACAATCTGTCTTGGTCTACTAGCCACATCCCTGTCATGTCGTCTTGCGGTTCTATGAGCCTTTTCTATTCTGAGCTCCTCCTTTTGCATATTTGTCCATTTACCCAGCAGTTCTGTCATCAATTCCCTGCAGTCCCGTTCCTTAAAAATAATTAGGTACTGCTGAGATCTGTTTTATATTTTTTCTCCATCCTCTTTATCATTTAAATCAACAGTCTTTTCCTCAGTGCATTTCATTCTGGCGTCCACTGCTTTGACTATGGCTTTAAACACTTCATTCTTGTCATTCAGAGACTGCAGCATTCATGTATGTTCATTTAAACCTTCCTATGATTCTGTAAATCTTCTTTCTTGTGCTGCCAAATTATTTTGCGACAGTCTCGTCATATCCTTTATCTCCTGCCATATCTTGATTAGCGTAACCTGCTCATCCATTTCTGTCTTGGTGTCTTCACATATCATTCCTTGTCACTAGTTTTTTTCCCTTATTTTTCCAATTACGACCCTGGTTGACATTTGAGGGCCTTTTTCTTCTCTCAAAATTTAGGTTTTGTTTTGTTGTCTTTCTGTCCACAGGTTTCATTTAACCTAAAATTATATGGAGCACTGCAGATTAGCTGGCCTTCAGTACATCTCTGTGCCGTCAGTCCCCCAGTCATAATTTTTTTATAGCAAATGGAGCTTTCAAGTGCAGCACCTAAGGAGAAGAAACACCTTGTACATGTTCCTTGGTACTTACTTTTTCCTTTTGTTTCAATTAGCATTGCAGTGCCGTACACAAAATGTAGAGCTCCTCAAATTACTTCTTGTACTTAAAGACATAATTGGTACTGCACTTCCTATACACATCTGGATTTGTAGAGGGCTTTATAAGCTATTTAAGTATGACCTGTCCCCAACAAATGATGTCACTAATGCTTTAGACAGACTATTTATATTCAGTATACATATTATACACAGCACATCTGTCCAACCCCCTTCTTAAACCAAGGCTTTCATTTTTGTAGTCTTTCCTATAGATGTGTGGTTTAGTGTTATACTTTGTTATTATGAGATTCTTACATATGAAGTTTCCTATAACACATAGCCTTATGACTGACTCATTAGTCATAACTCATTTAAGAAATGGATTCCAAGAAATTTGCCTTGAAAGAGAAGCTTGATATTATTTTATTATTTCTTGGAATTTATTTCAGCAACACCTAAATAACAGGTTAGAATAAGAGATCTGCTAATCTGATGATGACTGTTTGTAGTACATGTGAAGATATAACTGCCCCAATATGTTACCATTTTTTTTAAGTGTGGGAGTGTAAAGAATCTAAGAGGTACATTTGTTAACCTCATTTCGAATCAGTTACAAAGTGAAAAATTAATTAGGAGCAAAAGCCATAAGTGAGAGAACACATCTAAAATGTTGACTTTTTTAATTTAAAAAGCTGATCCAGAATAGCAGAACTCAAGTTAACATGCATTTTCTGAACAATAAGAAATCTGTAAAATGTAATGATTGTTCTTATCTGTTTATTGCAACCCATTATCATTTCACACAAATCGACTTAAGGAAGGAGCAGAATTTTGAGATACAATCCAGCTGAGGGGTATGCTAACAACATTTATATGCTGGCTGATTACAGGTGCACTTCAGTTGTCACTCCTGTTTGTTTGGCAGTATGAAGTGTGTTGTAACTTTTAAAGTTGTCAGAAAGTTATTGATGCATTCTTTGGTGGCTACAATCTGTGTGGCAGTGCAAGACTCGCTAATAATATGACTTATATACAAGCACCATGCTGTAATAAGCTTCATATAATTAGATTCGTATGTATGAACTTTATTATAACAAAGTTATTTTCTACTCTGTTTTGGAATGTCATTAATAAATTCCATGTTTTATTGCAAGGTTGTTATAGAGAGATTCATATAATACCCCACTATAACATTTTATTATTTTTTTAATGTTGTTACTCATTTTCAAAGTATTCTAAGAGTGTGCTAAATGTATTACATGAATAAAATGTTGAAAGTATTATAAATTACATTATAATATGTGGAAAACAGAACATATGAAACTAAAGAGATGCCACACCTGCAAAACCCCAGATCCTGTACTACCCTTGATTTGTGTATTAAAGCAATAGCATTGTTAATAGTATTAACTAATTAGTAAAAAATGATTTGTTTGTACATTTTGCATTTATATAACTGCAGGTAATACCTGGAAAAAAAATTGTGTTTTAAAGTTGCACTTTAAAAACTTCATGCATACTGCAGCAGATATAAATGGAGAGCAGTCATTCAGGTTGAAATTTGTTCAAGGTATTACAGCAAAAGATAAAATACAATTGTATTGTGCAGAGAGCTCTTGCTACCAAACAGCTTTTGTTATACGTTTTGAGAAAAACATTAAAATTGCATTTCACCATGGATAAGCCATAAAAAGTATTCTGCAGGATTTCCACACCTTTGAATGATGAGTATTTACATTTGAATGTAAATCATCCTAATCTGATAAATTTCATTGGGGTCTCAATGGCAAATAGTAAAGGTATACTGCAGTTAATAGAAGAAAATTGTATGGAAGGTACAGCTGTGTAAGTAAACAGCATAACAGCTGAATGACAGTTAATATTCTAATGCACCACAGTTGCAGTAGCATAAGCTGTGTGGGTTTACCCCACCTACACTGGCCAGTTTCCAAAAACGTTAGGTGCATTCCTGGCTTTCCTCCCTTCAGGAGTGTGAGATGTGCTCCATATAAAAGGTAGGAGGTATGCCAAAAAATTCAGAGTACTTTCTGCTTAAGAAGAAGGCACGTGCTCCGAATATGTGTGCTAGGAAACAAACAAAACTAACCATATACAAACAGGGTGAAAAGAAACCACACCCTGCAATAAATCATGAAGAACAACAGTAAAATAGGGGGTTGGAGGGAGGGACGGGTGGGTAGGTAATGCATTAGAATATCTACTGTTGCTGTAAGTTTACCTACACAACTGTACTACAGTAGAGAGTCGATTATCTGAACTAATTGGGACTCAGATAATCAAACTGTTTGAATAATCAAACATTTAATTGAACCGGATAAAAACTTCTAAAAATGTTTTTGAAGACCAGTAAATACAATTGAGTGGGTACCACACTTAAAACTAATACCAGATGCAACCATAAACATCTTCTGTACAACTGGACAATATTAATCCAATGTCATTTTAATTTAAGACAGCTATCAGAGGTAAACAACATACAGTATGTTTCAACTGATTAGCAAACATTCCCAAGTCATACATATGGCACTCAAAATAGTACAAGGTCAATTGTCATGAAGCAAAGCACTACACCACTATATCTCCAAGACCCGCTTCTTCCCCTCTGATTAGCTCCACCTGTCTCCCATCCAAATACCTCAGGCATCAGAATGTTTTTTGCTAAGGTTCCCCAGCCTCATTATGGACACTCAGGCTTGCATATCTGTTACTATTATTACCTTCAAAACAACGCAACGATTCCTTCTCCGTGTTGTATGCTGGCCAATTACATCTATAAAAGAAGTCCAACTAGGCTGCTTTGCTGCAATTGTTGGATTTGAACGAACAAGTGCATCGTCATCACTGGTTTACTGCAGTTTGCTGCTTCTCCTCCCTTACCTACATCACATTCTTGATTTTGCTTTGAGGATGTAGCGGGAGATGCAAACCCTTGTTTACTGTAAAATCAGAGGCTTGTCTATTACATACGAAGATGAGGTGGTAACTACAGTGGGTTTATTGAAACATTGGGACTTATTTACAGGAAGGAGTAAATTGTAAGGTAAATAAAAAATAAATGCAATTACTGCCATTGTAGAATGCTTTTGGCGTGTTTATTAAAATACATAATCCCATATTATAAAGTTGTATAGGTACATTGTTTTGAGTGCTCTTATGGTGTACTTTGAAAGACTGATTTCAGATAATTAATGTTTCGGTTAATTTATGCTCTACTGTATTTTCAAAATGATCACCACTGCAGTACCACAAGCTATGTGGGCAGATTACCATAACTTAGGCATAGTAAGTAAGAGAAGGAGAGGCTACTACCTAAGCCTCCAGAAGCCCCCGGAGAATGGTCCTAACAAAGCCAGTTTGTAATACTTTGTAAAGGCATATGCCAAAGACCAGGTTTGTGCTTCTAGAACCCAACCCCTTTCCAGGAAGTCACAGAAGTAGCGAATGCCCTTGGTGAATGAGGTGTATCTCTTCCTGGAAGTGACTAATACTGGTGAGTGAAACAAAAAAGTAATAGCATGAGAAGAAATAGTTAACACACTGAAACCAGTTGCCATTTCCTCTTGCTTTTATAATAGACAGAATGCAAGTCAGCTTTCCTAAAAGGTTGAGTTTTGTTTAGGTAGCATCTGAGCTGCCTGTCTTTATCCAGAGAGTGAAGAATCCTTTTTCCCCTTGTTTCTAGGTTAAGGAAAGACAAGCGTGGGTTTAATGGTCTGGATTGAAGTAAACTCTGTAACTTATTTAGGCATAAAGGTAGAATTTGATGTCCTTTTATATCACTGTTGCAGTATCCTTTACATATGGGATTCTCTGCCTAGGGCGGCCCGACATCCTGCCAGTACACCAAAGCCTTAGGTTGCTTTAAGGTGCCCCATATGTCATATGTATGCTCCTCATGTAGCATAGGATGTAAATGTGACATCTGGACATACCATCCTCAGAACGTCTTTGCCACCAGTCTGAATGCCTACATTCCATTGCTGGTTTCTGAGCCATTGCAGATACATGCCTCATTAGTGTTTCTTTTTTACTTGTCTTTTTGATTGCTTTTGGGGTTTCATGTCATTCAAGAAGGTAAACGCCAGTGTGGGAGACAGATTCCCCATAAAGACCACCAGAAACAGTGTTTGTTTTGCTTTAGCACCTTGCATGACCATACGTCGTTTTCTATCTGTCAGGCTTTTGTTCCAAAAACTCTACATAATGGGCTTTCTTCCTTGGCAATGTATCTGGAAAATCAGTGACTTAAACTTCTCTCTAAAGATATTGTGGAGGTAACTTCCAGCCATGAGGGACAGCCATCAAGGAAGAAGAAGGCTAAGAAGCCCAGGCTAGAATCTTCTGCTGTCCAGCCTCCGCCAAGATGTTTCTCCTGAGTGCGATCAGGGTGGAGGCTGGTGGGGATCTGGCTTTCAGCATGTCCAATGAAGCTTTGCAGACATCGGTTTCAGACATTCTTGGGGGAACCACGGCTGATTATTTCCAAGGGGCATAGGGGTGTTCCTCAGATTTTAGTCAGGGAAGAAGTCCCTACTACTGTTATTGAATGCCATCCTGGGGCAGAGCCTTCCAAGTTTTATAAAGCAGATGTCCCATTAAAGAAAAAAACAAAACACTAAACATGTTTCTGCTGCTCCTAGGGATTCACAAAATGTGCGGCAGGCCTTCACTCGGGGTTTGTTTAGTGCTTTGATGGCATTGAAACCTCCTCAGAGTGTTTCTGTTCTTACTCCCCCCTTGGGTTCTCTACTCCCCTTAAAAGACCCAGGGAAGAGGATTCCTCTGAGGAGGAGTTGGATTCGGATGAGGAATCCCTTTTATTCTTCTCAAATTCCTTCTCCTTTGGACTATGGGTCAGAGGAAGAAGAGAAGAGGAATCTACCAGTCCTGATACTCCATTTGAAGAGATTTCTTTTGGGGACACAATCTCCAGGATTATGGAGTTTTTTAAATGGGATTGTGCACAGGTCTCTGAGATCCATAACAGGTATTATGAGTTGCTGCATATGGAATCTCCTAAACCTTCTGCTGCTCATCCTGTTTTGGATGCTTTGTTAGATGCATTTTCCAATGCCTATAAAGCTCCTGATTCATAGCCCCACTGGTCCGAAGAAGCCCAATAGGTTTTATAGGGTGTCTAAGGACTGTAACCTTTTTGTACAAGTGTCCTGCAGCTGACCCCTCAGTAGTGCTTATAGCCTCTGAAAAGCCCTCCCAGTTACTTCCTTCATCTAAATTACTACCTTCTGATAAAGACAGCAGAACCATGGTAAGGCTAGGTAAGAAGGTTAACACCTTGGCTACATCGGCTTATAGAGCTGTTAATTATCAGACCCGTATGTCCAGGTATGTGTTGGCACTCCTATCCCAGGCATATCGGGTTATTTCTAACCGTCCATACTCTGAGGGTAAGACTTCTGTCATTTCCCTGTTATGGACTTCCTCACAAGTGTCTCATCATTCCATCAGGTCTAGTTATGATGCAGCAGATACTTCATCTAGGGCTGCTGCTTCTGGGTTAGTGATTGGGAGGGTGGGCTAATGCTTAAGGTCTTGGCCTGACAAACACAAGGTGCAGGGTTTGAGTCTCACAAGGGATAATTGGCTAGGCTTAAAATGGCTCGCAAGAGCAGTTAGCTTCGTACTAACCTATGAACTTCTATAAACCTCTATGATGAGGGGGTATTCCTGGCTTTGGCTTTAACCTTTGCCTGATGAGATCAAGGCTAAGTTGATGGATGGTCCTCTTGATAATAAACACTTGTTTGGGGAAGCTATATCCGCTGAAAAAGGACATGTATCCAGTCGGACCATCCCGGTTAACAAATGTAAAATAAAATGTAAAATATTTCTGATTTGTTTAAGTCCCTTCAAGATAAGGGGAAGGCTTTACAGGAACTCAAGCATGTGTTTGTTTCTCCTGTTCCTAAATTTCAAAGAAACTACACCAAAAAGCCAGCCTTTGTTCGCACGCGATTTTGCCCTCTTCCTAAGGGCAAAAAGTGTGGCAAGTGGGCTCCTCCTGCTAAGGCTATACAGACTTAAGGGACTCAGAAGTCTTCCTTTCCAGATAAACCAGGTGCTGTCTGACTATTTGTTTCTTCCCAGCCACATTCCTCTTTTTCTTCTCTCTCTCTCTTTTCCTATTTGGCTACAGATTACTCAGGATTCCTGGCTTCTATCCGTTATTCACCAGGGGCATTTCATGGTGCGGAAATCCTTTCCCCCTTTTATGGTCATTCCCCAATCTACTTGAGAACAACTTCTCTTTTTCCCAGAGGTGCTTTGAGACCTTTTACTCAGGGTACTATCCAGGAGGTGCCTGTCTCCCAAAGGAGGAGGGGATTTTACTCCAGGATGTTTCTAGTACCCAGAAAAGAGGGTACGTGGAGACATATTCTAGACCTCTCTCATCTAAACACTTTTCTGAAGGTGCATTTTTTGAACGCTGCCCCTTCAGACACTTCCCTCTTTTGCTTCCTTAGGATTATATCATGTCTCTGCATCTCAAGGATGCTTATTTCCATATTCCAATCTATCCCTTTCCAGGAAGTTTCTGCATTTCTCTGTAGCTTCCTGGCATTTTCAGTTCCCTGCTTTGCCCTTTGACCTTTCTACTCCTCCAAGGGTGTTCACCTAATACCTTACTCCAGTGATTGCTTTTTACAGGTTTCAGGGGATCCAAGTATTTTCCTACTTGGACAACCAGCTGTTTCATGCATCCTCTCCAGAGATCCTGTTGCAAAATCTCCATTTTGCCATCTCTCCTCTTCAGAGCCTGGGGTTCACAATAAACTTCAAAAAGTCTTCTCTGACTCCTTCTCAGGACCATATTTTTTGGGGTTGCAAGATTCAGGTGGGTGCCTATGCTGGAATGCCTGCCTCCTCCCAAGGCCTTAACTCTCATTTCTTTCTTTTAAACTCTTCTTCACAGCCAGGTGGTTTCTGAGAGTTCTGGGTTTCATGGCATACACCATCCCTATACTCCTTCTGGCCAAAATCCACATGGGGAAGTTTTATTGGTTCCTGCA
Organism: Protopterus annectens; assembly: GCF_019279795.1. Lineage (NCBI taxonomy): Eukaryota > Metazoa > Chordata > Ceratodontiformes > Protopteridae > Protopterus > Protopterus annectens. The sequence continues at coordinate 1,882,754,714 of NC_056731.1, read as the reverse complement.
GTCAGTTTGGGTTTAGCTCGCACATCCTCTAGAATTTGTAGTTCCTCTTCTACCTTGTCTCAAGAAAGAACTTCACTGGTGGATCCAGCAGTTGTCCTTAAATCCAGGGCTCTCTTTTCACCCCCCACTTCCCTCTCAGGAGCTGTTCACAGATGCTTCAGGCATGGGAAGGGGATCAACTTTTAGCTTCCTAAAGGAGCAGGGGGTCTGGTCTCCTCTTCAACAGAAGGAGCACATCAGTGTCAAAGAGATGAGAGCCCTTCTGCTGGCACTTCAGGCTTTTCATCCTCTTTTCTCCACAGGACCTCTCAATGTCTTTACAAACAACACCACAGTTATTTGGTATGTAAACAAACGGGGGAACAAGATGTTACCTTTTTTGGTATGGGATCTTGCTGTCCAGTCTCAAGAGACTCTTCAGGCAGTTTACATTCCCTCAGGTCAAAACACTGTGGCAGACATTCTGAGCAGGTCCTTAACTCAATCCCATGAATGGATGCTTCACAGTGATGTGTTTCTGGACATTATCCACCAGTCGGGTACTCCTCAAGTAGATTTCTTTGCCTCTTCTCTGAACAGACAACTCCCTCTATTTTGTGTCCCAGTCCCAGGTCGTCTGGTGTGAAAGGTTGACACCCTCTCTTTTTCTTGGAAGGGTATGTTTCTTTATGCTTTCCCTCCCCTTCCCCTCATTTTAAAAGTGCTGTTCAAAATAGAACAGAATGGTCCCAAAGCCTTGTTGGTGATTTCCTTTTGACCGAGACAGCATCGGTTCTCTCTTCTTCTGCATTTAGCCAAGGGCAGTCATCAAAAGTTACCTCACAGGCTGGACCTAGTCACACAAGACAAGGGATTTCTCATCCATCCCCACCTGTCCACTCTTCAACTGACACTGTGGGTGATAGAATTTTGATTCCCCATAAACGCCTTTTTTCTGAGGATGTGCTTATGGTCCTGCAGGAGGCCAGGAAACTCAGTACTAGGAAATCCTACTTATTCAAATGGAAGAGGATTTCAGTTTGATGTTTCTCTTGTAGCATGCATTCACTTTGTGTGGATGTTCCTTTGGTTCTGTCTTATTTATGTGAATTGCTCAATGCTAGGTTGGCCTATTCTTCTGTTAAGGCCCACTTATCAACTATTTCTGCTTGTCAGCCTTTATCTCCTCCTTTAACGTCTAGGTTTGAAGCTAAACAATTCATTAAAGGCATCCTTCATATTAGCCCTCCCAAGAAACCTGTTCCTCCTCCCTGGGATCTAAATTTTGTTTTGGAAAATATGACTCAGGCTTCTTTTGACCATGCAGCTTCAGCTTCCTTGCAACATTGCTCTTGGAAGACTGTTCTTTTGTTAGCCCTTACTTCTGCCAGACAGCTATCTGAGCTTCAAGCCCTTATGGCTTCTCCTCCTTTTTTAGTGATTCATAAGGAAATCCTTCTTTTATGCCTAAGGTGGTTAGTGACTTGTACCTTAATCAGTCTATTCATTTGCCTACCTTTCCCCTCTCACAATCTGCCAGTGAGAGGGTAATGCATACTTTAGATGTGCATAGACAACTCAGATTTTATTTAGATAAGACTAAGTCTATTAGAAAACCTGATCCGTTGTTTGTTTCTTTTCATCCTATGTCCCTAGGATTAGATGTATCCAAGCAAACTATTTCCTCTTGGATCTCTAAAGCTGTTTCTTTTTGTAATTCTTTTCAGGGTAAGGGTCTTCCTTTTTCTGTAAAGGCTCATTCTAATAGAGTTCTGGTGTCTTCTGATGTTTTTTTTCAAGGGCTTGGATACTAACTCTATTCTTGAGGCAGCTTCCTGGACTTCTCTGCATACCTTCTACCCAACTTGTAGTGCTTGGTAAATCTCCAGAGCCAGAGCTGGTTTTCCTAGGACCATCCTTCATGGTTTCCTAGAGAACTCTGCTGAGCCTTCCTCCTCCCAAGTTCCTTGCTGAGCTTTGGCACTCTCCCATATGTAAAGAATACTGCAACAGTGAAGGGAAGGACATCTACTATTATGGTAAGATTTTACACAACTATACTTTCTCAAGGAAATCTTGTCCTTATGAAAAATAAGATAGGGTTGGCTCACTGTATGCGCTTGTAACTCTCGTATACTCCAAGCAGATGTCAGAGCAATTAGTAATACAGTATTTGTATTAAGAAGTTTAAATCCACATGATGAGCTGCTTTAAATTCAGATTATGCAAGTTTTTCATACACAAAAGTAAGATCCCAAGGAACAGCCAACCCTTTCCTAGTTCCATATATATGCAAAACCCCTTTCAAAAGCTGTTTTATGAGAGCATTATAAGCAAGAGGGGGATCTGTGGCCAGACAAGCTGAAATGCCTGACAAATGTACCTTTTTAGATGAGTACAAAAAGCACTGGACAATAACTCACAAAAGTAATGAAGAACTGTTGGCATTTGGGCCAGTCAAGGAGTTTTTATTTTTAGATTGGCACCAGCTAGAAAAATCTTTTCCACTTACTCATATATGATTTTCTAGTAGCAGGCTTTTTTCTTCCTTAAGTACCTGCTGCATGTCCTCAGAAAAAGGGGCACCTAAAAGACATCAAAATTGTCAGATTGTGATGAATCAACTTCCCATCGTCTTCTCTGAGTAAATCTAGTATATGGGGAAGCTTGTGGCAATTTAACTTTGCTTCATTGAAAAAAGGAATTGCTACTGTTGCCTTGGTCAAAAGGGGGTCACCACTACAATTTCTGGAGGGTTCTTCTGGATTTTTAGAAGCACTCGTAATCAGTGGAAAGGGTGGAAAGGCACAGAGGAATGTTCCAGTCCATGGGATTGAAAAAAACATCCATTTACTAGGATTGTCTGCAAGGAGTCCTGGAGCCGAATGTTTTAATTTCTGCCCTAAAGTGAGACAAACAGATGTACCTGAGGCATTCTTCATCGTCAGATAAATTATTGTCAGACTCATAGATGAAGTGTTCATGAATGGGAGGTCTATCCTCATCACGTTGAGCTTGTCTTCAGTACATTTTTGCTCTGTATGAAGCCTGAAGAATCAGACTGAGCTGAATTGCTGTTTTCTGGGCCAACATAGCCAGTCTGCAAAGAGGAGGGGTAAGATCTGGCACCCCAACCCATTTGTTTATGTAAAATATTACTGTGGTGTTGTTTGTGTATATTAGTAGAGGTCCTGGTAACCAGAGATGATTCATGGCATTTAAAGCAGTGATGATGGCCAATGTCTTCCTGACATTTATTTGCTTTTGTCTGTCTATAGGATCCAACAAAGCTTGGGGTTGGGAGGGTGGCTTAATGGTAAGGTGTTTGCCTTACAAACACAATGTGCAGGGTTTGAGTCTCGCAAGAGATAATTGGCTAGGCTTAAAATGGCTTGCAAGGGCAGTTAGCTTAGTACTAAACTATGAACCTATGAACTATGAACCTATTATCCCTTTTGAAATTGCTTGCCATGCAGGATATCTAGTAACTGACTGGAATGAGGAGTGAGGATAGCTTCAAACCCAGGTCTTCTATCTGGTCCAAGAATCCAATCTCCCTGTTCACAAATCCCAAAAACCAGAATCTGAAAAGTCAAAGGATGCAAATGCCAGATTGAGACTGACATTTCCCTGATATTAGTCTTGCAAAGGTAGTTTGATTACCATTGATGCTGTGTGCCCTAGAATCCGGAGAAACTCCCTCCTTGCAGATGTTTGGTTTAGGACGAAGAAACTCTGAAAGAAGTATTGGAAAATCTTTACTTTTTCTGTAGGGAAAAAAAGCTTTTGGTCGAGTCCAAGAAATATCCTAGGAATGCCATCTGTGTGAAGGGATAAGGGAAGGCTTCTGCCAATTGTTTGAAATCCCAGGTTGAGTAGAAGATCCAGAACAGTTTTGAGTGACCCTAGACAGTTGGGAAAAAGTCTCCAAAGATGACAGTTGCCCAAATATGGGAAATATATATGCTTTGGAGTCTGCAGTGAAATATGACAGGAGCCAGGCTTATTGTAAATACTTTTAGGTGCAGTGGATAGTCCAAAGGGTAAAACAAATATAATAATGCTAACCAGATACAGCAAAATCTTAAGAAACATCTGAACTGTTTAGCAATAGGAATGTGATAATAGGTGTCCTTTAGATCTAGTTTTACCATGAAGGCTGGAGTATGGGGTCAAGGGTACAAGATTCTGAGGTAATAACATCTTGAACTTGAATCCTGACATTGAAATTTAAAGCAGAAAGATCCACTACAGGCCACCAGGATCCTTTTGGATTGAAAACCAGAAAAAACTTAAATAATAGTATTTAACTTGGAGACTGACTGACTAGCATTTGTTCTACTACTCCCTTGGATATCATGTTGTGCAGAATGGGAGGAAAAAGAGAAATGTGGTTCCCTGGAGAAAAGAGAATTTACAGGAACAGAAGGGGATTCCCATTGCCTGGAGAAGTAGTTTGGGAGTATCTGAAGCCAAAGAAAGGCATTTGACATCTAAGAAAAATGTAGAATTTACTAGGGTATGTGTTTATAGAGGTGGGAGAGCAAGAATACATGGATAACCATGCTGACCTGGAAGGCTTTCCTTGATTTCCAGAGGCTTTTCCCCTTTTCTTGTATGCTCCTTTCCATTGCTTTCCCCTCCATGATTATTGGCCCCTTGCTGTTTAAATTGTTTGTCAGGGGAGAAGGCTGAGGATAGGTTAAAACTGTCATTCAAACAAACTACAAATAGAGAAAAATATATAAAACCCACCAAGGCCAGTAAAAAAAGACCCAAATTTTATTTAATACTCTCCAGCTCTTCAGCCAAAAGGCCTTTCTAGTACGACCAGAAAGAGACACTGTGGGATTCAATAAACTCTGTGTAAGCTTTGTGTAAAGTCTACATGAAGTTTATGTGGTGAGCAGCAGTGGTGATTACATATTCATACTGTGCACTACGTTTCAACATAAACAAGAGAGGTTTCATGGCTGGCAACAGTGTTTTCAGCCAGGAAACCTTGTAATGCAACACAGAGAGCACACTTGTTTACATTAGAGCAAACTAGCTCGGTGGGATTGCATATCATATAGCAATGTATATGGTCCAAACACAGTGCAGGACAGTGTATACAGTGCAGAGTATTGTGGAATCCCATTCCAGGCATTCCATACAAAGGTTGTGTAAATGATCTGTAACGGTACATGGACTGCTATGAAAAATAAACAGCAGGGAAACTGTTGTGTATTGAATAGAGACACACACAGATGAATTGTAGAAATGAACACAGGGAAAGAGGACAGGTGAAACAGCTTAATGTACAGCAGATGAGGGCATGTAAATGGAAGATAGTTGTAGCAGGAACACTAATCACATATCGACATGTTGCAGTACGGACTACACAGTGAAAATATATATTATGTGACTGTCTGACAAGGTGACATAACAATAGAGAAGATGTCTTTATGATATAAGCATCTTGACATGAACAATGGCAAAGACATTTCAGGGATGTTGTATACAATCAGGGTTGGGTACATATTGTGAAGCTGTGCAAACTGATTTGGCTAAATATGACTGTAATGTCAGCAGAGTTTTCCAGTAAGTGGGACACAGTTACAGGCTCATGGACAACAGTAAAAGAAGCATGCACAGTCATGGACAATGTCAGAATAATACCACCAGTAATTCTATGTCTCTGACATAACATGTTATTCTGAGCGATCATAGATGGTTTTGCACCATCACACTTGTACAACTATTGTGACATGTTAGCAATCTATGAGGGTAATCAAGAACACACTCCTGATACTGTAACGTCTGCTGAAGGTGTTAGGAGGGACACTGCTATACCTGTATGTGACATTAGGATCACTACAGGCTACCTGTCTGGTGTGCATGGCAGACATATATGGCACAATCCAGACTGGTGTAACCCATGCATTTAATGTTATCAAACAACTATGCATGTACTATGTGCATCACCAGAACAGATATCACACATGCATCTGGTGTAACACCTTGCTGGAGGTTCTGCATCATCAGACAGTAATGTTTATGCAACAGAAAAGAATACCTAGGTATGGACAATAAGATGCGTGGCAGCTCACTGTGGCAAAGGTGGTACACTTCAGTTACACATCAGTGGAATATGTGAAGGGAGGTGCATGAAGAAGGGTCCATTCTTCTCAGTTATTGGTGTGATGAAGGCTGTGAGCTTTGGAGGTATTATGGCTTTCGATGTAGATGTCCTGCAAATACTCAGTAGTTGTGTTACATACAAAGAGGTAATCACCACCATGGACACATGCTGGTGGATGTTCCACATATCATCTACCCCAGGTCACAGGTCACATAAAAACTGGTCTGCTTATAGGGTGTGATGCCTACATTATCCTTGGGTTGTATGTTTTCTCAATGTAACAAATACCCCATGCTTTGTTCCATCTCGTGTTGTCATGGCTGTGGCAGCAATCTTTGATGTATGTTGATACTGTCTCTATTACACTAATTTCACAGCTGGAGTCACTGACTGCCCACAAGCTGTAGTCCTCCAGACAGCTGTTTGGACACAGGATATGTATGTCATTTTTGACTTCTGAGACTTAAATAATGGACAGGAAAAGGACTAGCAGACAGCCCTGCTGTATGGATCTGATGGGTCTATATCACATCGTCGAACTTGTATACGTTCGAATGATGTAATATCGAACCCAAAAGTCTGAAATGCAAAAATAGTGAAGCCACAGCACGTCGATTTTTTCCCCAGGGAAAAAAAAATTGGTGGGCCATTTTTGGGGCTTTGCTATTTCCTCCACTGTGGTGCGATCTTGGAGTTCATATATTTAATTAGGGGGGTGTGGGTGACACAGCCCCCCACATTGAGGGTTGCCTACACTTTAGTTTTAGTTTAAGGTTTATGTTTTTTTTTTTTTTTTGTTAGGGTGCATTCGTTATTGTGCAGTTTCAGACTTTTGGGCTTGATATTACATCATTTGAACTTATACAAGTTTGACGATGTGATATAGACCTGGACCTGATCACTGGACCTGAATTATAGATCACTTCACACATTTCAACATATTAAGATGCCACGTATGTGATCCACTGGTCTGCTCACTTGGTGATATAGGTGTTTATGGCCACATCTGACAGTGTTGAGTAAATACCTCCATGTGGATTTGTGTCAAATGGGTTGGCCTGGTCAACTTTCACAAGATGATAGTATTGTCATCATGCATGCCCTCAATGACCTCTCTGAGGACATCTAACATGTGAAACAAACATGGATGTAGCATTAACAACTTACATGTGTATGTTGCACATAGCTAGAATATTACTAGTTCAGTTTAGAAAATATGCATGATGACATGTTGGTCTACCTCACAGATGAGGAGAGTCAGGATGTGTCTATGCATACATGCATCAGGTGCTGCCCCCCCACTCAGATGGATGCATGTTGATGTACACCCTTCTACAGGAGCATAGTCTGTGTGGAGGGTGTGTTGAAGTTTGTATCCATATGTATCATATAGGTGTATGTTCTGAGTCACACTATAGGTGATTTGTGATGTTGTCACAGCCCATTGATTTTGTGTGATAGGCCTGGATGAAGGTAAGACAGTGTATGCTGCCTATCTTAATCTGGCCTAGGGTTTGGACACAATCCTCCACTCAGGTATCATTGAGGAACTCTCCCAGCCGAGGATTAACCCTTATGTCACTAGATGGTGAACCAGTTGACTCTCTGACAAACCACATACTGTGAAAGTTGGTGAATCAACCTCTACCAGTAGAGCTGTCACCATTGGCGCACCCCAAAGATCTATGCTGGGCCCTTTACTGTTTGCAGTCTGTTTCTTGACAGCTCAGGCTACAGTATACATTCTTTGCCTTATCAAGTTTGCTGATTCTTGCATATTGGGTGCAATCACTGAGTCCACTATTGATGTTAACATGATACAGGAGGGATAACACAGACAAATGATTGGTGCCAAAGCCATACTCTCTGCAAATAATCACAAAATTTATCATTATTTTAATCTTTTGGAAAGTGGAATTCCCTACTAATTACAGCATTGACAATACTCTCCCTGTACTGAATCCAGTGGTGCAAGACCCTGGACACACATAGATAGCAATCTGATCTTCGACCACCAAGTGTCCACAGTAGTATGGAAAGGCTGTGTCTTGCACCTCATACATCAGGCCATCATACCCAGATCCGAGGGTGATATAACAGCACTGTACTGAAACCTCTTCAGAACATTAATAGAGTATAATGCTCCCTTTTGCATGTGCATCACCAGACACCTGCAGCAGCTGTAGAGATCACAGGGTTTTCCTCACCAACAGCACTCTCCAAAGCTAAGAATACAGCATCCATGGGACCAGATGACATCCCAGGCGGTGTACTACATGAACTACAAAATGAACTGGCACCCCACCTAAGTGTCATGTTTAATCATAGCCTCACCTCAGGCTTCGTGCCCACTGAGTGGTGCACAGCTACAGTTATCCTGCTCCACAAGGGAGGATCTGCCTTGGATCCCGGGAACTACCATCCCATCAGTCTGACAAGCCTGATCTGCAAGGGCATGGAACGCATTATCATGGAACTTATAAACAAAGACATTGGCAACCTTCAAACACTGGACCACACCCAGTTTGGGTTTGTGAAGGGCCGATCTTGTCTCCTGAATCTGATTGACTTCTTTGAATCGGTCTCCAGAGCTGTGGACGAGGGTAAGGCAGTCCACATAGGCTATCTGGACCTCACCAAGGCCTTCGACACCATCCCTCACTCTGGAATCATAGATAAACTTACTAAGCTGGGCATAAATCCCTACATAACTCGATGGGTTGCCAACTGGCTTACTGACAGAACCCAGACTGTAAAAGTAGCCGACTCCAAATCCAGGTCCAGACAAGTGACAAGTGGAGTACCTCAGGGTTCAGTCCTGGGACCACTCTTGTTTGGCATCTACCTCTCTGAAGTACAGGCCAACACTAAGGGACTCTGGCTAACAAAGTTTGCAGATGACTGCAAACTGGGAGCTATTATTGAATCCCCAAATTATGTGGATATTCTACAAAAGGGCCTTAAAGAAACAGATGCCTGGTGCCAGAGCCATGGGCTCAAGCTTAATGCCAAGAAATGCATAGTTATCCCTTTTGGAAAAAAACATGTACCCATGAACTACCACATAGGTGGTAGGACACTAAACATTGAAAGTATGATGAGAGACGTTGGGACACAAGTGAACAGTGGTCTCACTTTCGATAACCACATTGCCACAACAGTCAGGAAATCCTTCTATGTGGCACACCTCATCACTAAGGGCTTTTCATCCAGAAAAAAAGATGTCATTGTCCCACTGTACTCATCCCTCATTAGACCCATTATAGAGTATAATGCCCCATTTGGTATGTACCTCACAAGATATCTGCAACAGCTGGAAAGGCCACAGAAATACCTCATTAAAACAATCATAGGCCTAAAGCAGATGCCGTATGCTGACCATCTAAAAAAACTCCAGCTATACTCTATGGCATATCGTCTACTCAGAGGCGATCTCTGCTTAACATGCAAGGCCATGTCAAACCCTGAGTTGTTGGACATGCTCCACTTAAAGAAATCCCAATCCCTCAGAGCCACACGCTTCAGGGATCTAAACCTTATCATCACAATGAACAAAACATGCTGGAGGGATAGGTTCCTGACCCAGAGACTCCCCATACTCTGGAATAGACTGCCCATACATGTCAAGCACAGTGCCTCATTGGCCCTCTTCAAAAGGAACCTTGATGATTGGATGGGAGATAGAAAATTCACCCCGGGGATCATGTCAGTTGCCCTGCTAGACAGGGGCCCAGAGTAATAAATATTGTGGGAAGAAATTTCCAGGGAATTGTTATGGCTAGGCTTGCAAAGGCCTTAGGGCCGATAGCCTAGTACCAACCTATAAACCTATGAACCTATGAAAATACAGGGCCAACAAACCATGCCATGATGTATGTGGATAGATTGAAAGCTCTGTCACTGTGATCTGTATCGTATAGGATGAGGTGATGGTTATGCCAGGCCAGGCTCTGACCTTGCCCTAATGAGAATACTGTACATCTGCAAATCAGCTGTAGCTGATGACATCACCAGAGTCTGGTGAGAGGAAGAAGATAATAGCAGTATCCTACATGCTGGTGTACAATGCTCTGTCTAATATCAAGCAAGTGCACAAACACACCCAGACCCCAGTTGACTGCAGTGAGAACAGAACCCTACTTACCTATGTACATCAACTACAGAACTCTGTATTTACGGCAAGCACCACTGCTCAAGTCTGAATTGGAGAGTGTCAGGCAACACTTTATAGGTGATGACATCAGCAGTGTATGGTGGGGAGAAAATAGTAATAGCAGTGCCCCACATGATGGTGTAAAATGCTCTCTCTAATGTCCAGCAAGTGCAACCCCCCAATTGACTGCACTGAGAGTAGGATCCCTACCTATCTAAGTACACAGACTACAGAACTCAGTATTTTACTCAAGCACCATGGCCACATCTGACTTTTACAAGGCTGCAGGACAAGTTATAGTGGATTACATCAACACTGGATGTAGGATAGAATATGCTGAGAGGCTTGCATGAAATGGATGTGTAGGCATGTGCAAGTGTCAAAATATTGACAATCCATGGGATTGGAGTGGTAAGTGTAGGATACACAGTTATGCTTCTCTGAGTAGATAGACACACAAACACAACTCTCCGTTGACTACAGTGAGAATAGAACCCTTATCTAAGTACACTGACTACAGAACTCAGTACTTTACGCAAGTGCCATGGCACATGTCTAACTTTTACAAGGCTGTAGGACAACTTACAGTGGATGACATCAGCACTGGATGTTGGAGAGAAGATGTTGGGAGGCCTGCATGAAATGGACAGCTAGCCATGTTCGACTGTCAAAATATTTCAAGTTCTGCATGTTACCCTGTTGATGAGTGTGCAATGTGTAACATTTGATGGTTGTGTTCTAATGAGGAGGTATACTTTAAGAGAAAGCTTTACAAACTAGATGAAAACAGGTGTCCACATTACTAAAAGTAAAGGAAAATCTGAATGTGTATTGTCATTTTAAAGATGTGCATGGTATATAACACAACATTTGTTATTGATTTATGTAGTGCAGTTGATATATTTGTGAAGAAGTACTGAGAGACTGTGGGGGGAGGTAACAGATGGCTGCATTGTAAGTTGCAACTATGTGACATTTTGTTAGATAGGGCCTTCATTTTTTTCTGTTTCCACATGTAGTTTCATGTTATAAATACTAAATGGACAATAAACAGAAGTAATGCATGCTACTGTCCACTTTGCATAGTGTAACACCTGGCAGCAGGCTTGAGCGATGGTTGGCAAAGTATTTGTAGATGTGAGATACACATTTCTACCACTTTCCCTGTTTGTGCATAGTTAATCAGTGCACAATCAAGATCCTCATTGATAAAATTATAAAAATTATCAGTATTGAAGGTATGAAACACACCTGCTGCTTAGCTGACTCTGTGTCAGCAGGTGTAAATGCATTGACACATTTCTTTTTGTGCCAGAATGATATAGGGCTCAAATACTTTTAAATAAGTAGTGATAATGCAATGAAATTATACTTTACAGTACATTTACCATGTGTTACTGTGTGTTGGCATAGCACACTGTGTTTAAGTGGAATTGTGCAGAGGTAAATGCACAAAGAATGACCTGTTTATTATCGCTTGGCATTGGTGCTCAATGCCAAACTCTGAGTAAAGAAGGAGGGCAAAAAGTGAAGGGCTCCATTGTTTTTTGGTACTTATGTGTGTTGTGAGCAATTCCATTTTGACCAGGTTATAGGAGTTAAAATAGGAGATAGAAAAGTGGTGAAATGGGAGGCAAGCAGGGGGAAGAGCAAAGGGAAAGCAATACAGAAATGTGCAGGAGGGGGGTAGGAAAGAACCATAGCTATCCATTCCTTCAACAGTGTAAAATTAAAATATGTACAGAATATTAGCTGAATTTGGACTGTCACCTCCACAGAGAGGGGGGTGACAACAACACAATCATGTTGTATAGCCAGTTGGACCACATCAAGTGTTTCATAAACACACTTATGCAAAATGGAGAGCTATGTATGGGATGATATTTTTTGTGGGACAGGAGCCCATTTTTTACTTCAGTAAGAGAGGAATACTGGGTATGGGATGTTGGTATTTTTGGGCCTGGTAAGTTGGGAAGGTGAGGAAGCAAATGCAATTAAACTGGACAGATGAGACTAAACCAGGGATGGTGAGGGACACCAAAGGTTGGGGGTCACCATGATTGGGGTGAAGGAGGGGACAATGCAGGCTCATGCCCATCAAACATGGGGACAGTGAGAACCTAGTCCTCACCTGCAGGGATATCATCACTGTCCCCTTACTCCTGTGGCTGCTTGAGTGTTTGACATCTTCTCCTGCTACAAACCATGAGGGAGAGGAGCAGCTCCATCTGGCATAGCTGTACACCAATAGCCATGCATGACCCTATGCACCAACCGTGGCATCTTCTGGTGAGTGATAAAATCCCCACCTCCATCAGTACTCCCAGTGGGTACCACAGCACCAGCTGCCAGGGTAGTGCTAGCTGAGGACACAGGTAGTGCAGGGGCAGCAGAGGCGGTACTGCCAGGTTGGGTCCCAAATGTGCTGGGTGTCAGTGCTGGAGCGGGGCCAGCCTAACCCAATGGAAGTAGCCTATCTCACTGTGCTCTGAAGCATTTAGTGAGTTGTCACACAGTGATGACATGGAGACATCTGACGACACAAATTAGAAAATAAAAAAGAGATAATGGTTTGTGATAGAGAAAAAAATAGATAAAATTAGTACCATCATACGTGATATGCATTATCACAATAATACAACTATTTTATCTGAAGTATTACATTTAAGTACATGTCCTCACAACTGCACACTATAATTATGGGATGCTCAAAGTAATCCTTGCAATGAGCAGATATTGCACATATGTTTGGTTCAAGCAATAGATTTTAATGTATGTAATATTACTAAAGAATTGCAGTATTGTATAGTTGCTACTTGTGGTATTTGAACCCACAACCTCTGACTACAGTCTTACTCTTGACTCCTAAAGATTGTTTGTACTACAGGCTTATGCATGCATAGTTGCTTTTATGGTTAGGATATGCATGCTTACTTTGATACTACTGTATAGAAAACAAAAACATTTTTCTTTAACTTTCTATGTTGAGCAATTTATAAACAAAGGTATGGCATCTGAGTCTAAGGAAGTCATTGTTCCACTGTATTCGGCATTCATCAGACCTATCATTGAGTACAATGCCCCCTTTTGGTATGTACCTAACCAGGCAAATCCAACAACTGGAACGTCCACAGAGGTTCCTTACTGAAAGAATACAGGTTGTAAGTAATATGTCCTATGCAGACCTCCTCAAGGCCCTATCCCTGTATTCTGTCTCCTACAGGCTTTTGAGGGGAGATATATGCCTGGCATACAGGGCATTGTCAGACCCCACTCTAATGGACCTCCTTCATATCCACAAAACAAACAGTACCAGAATTACCCATTCCAAAGACTTAAACATTGCCTATGATATAAATAGGACCTGGAGAGATATGTATGTATCCCAGAGACTACCCCATCTATGGAACAGGCTCCCCATCCATGTAAAGCAGTGTTCCTGCCTAACCCAATTCAAGTGGAACTTGGACAACTGGATGGGAAACCAGAAATTCATCCCTGGTTTGGCACCTATGTCTCTAATGGGCACAGGTAACCTGTAAATGGTTCATCTCCCAGGTCCATGCTTACACTTATCAAGGGTATCAGAACTTGATTTGGGATGCATGACTAGACTTAAAAAGGCCCTTGCGGTTGTTAGCCTAGTAAACACCTATGAACCTATGTGTGACAGACCCCTTCAATGTGGAAATTTGAGGAACACAGACTTTTTAAGATCCAGAATGAGGAATGTTCCTTGTAATGAGGTACTCTTGAGAGGTATGGGTGGAAAAGCGTCAACAGACAGCAATGTCAGAAAGAGACAGTGGGAAAGAAAGCTAAGAGGAGAAGAGTTAAAAAATGAGAGAAAATGGAAGCAGGAATCATAAACATTAGAGAATGATGCAGGGGGAACCCATCTATTTAAATCAAAAGAAATTCTCAGACCAAGCATAAATGAGAGGAGCAGTGTAGAGAGAGACAGACACCCCCATGTGATGACACAGGGAGTGGAAGCTAGGCAGGAATCAACAACGACTTGATTATCCAAGGTAAGAAAGGACAGAAATGACTATTGGCAATAATAGAGGTAGTGGACTTGGTGACCACTCAAAGAGTAAAAACATAACTTAGAGGGCAATAATGGAGGACACCACACTGAATGTAACTTACATCGATGAATGTGAACTCGATGTACATTCAGTCCAGTGTTTTCCATTATCGCTGAAATAACAATCCACAGCCTTTTATTTAATTAATTGTTTTTCTCCTTACTGGTGATTTTGTTATAATTCCCTTAAAAAAACTCCCATTTGCAAATACAGAATGCATATACCCTAAAAACCACAACATGGAAGACGTGTAATAGGATATCAGTTACAAATCTTAAAACACTGCAATAAACATTTTAATAAAAAAAAAAGATGCCAGGAAGTACTAACTTTGTCATGTAACTTTGAAAAGAACAGAAATACTTAAAAATATGGTAACACACCCAAATGCATAGTTCTCAACCAATCAGGGACAAAAACAGAAACAGTCAAGGACAATCAGGGATGCTTTTAAAATATTAGCACTATTAACTTGAGACACTGACAGAATAAGAGAATGTGAATTAATGTGCATTTTCTGAACTAAAATAAGTATATAACTCTAATTAGTATCATTAGTTATTAAATGCAATTCAACATATTTTCTCCAACAGTTACCAGTTTTAAATGGGATTACAAGCGACAGACCTAACATTTTAGTTAAAATCAGTGCTGCCCCTGAAAATCAGAGACAGCTGAGAGGACTGCCCAAATGTAACAAAATAAAAAGTTACACAAACATAACTGCAACATGAAAACAACAAAATATCAATTTTAAAACACATTTTAACACTAACAATT
>NC_056731.1:1882417087-1882434587 GCF_019279795.1 Protopterus annectens | reverse complement strand
CATGTATGAAATAAAACCAATAAAAGAATAAAACATATAGCATAAATGTTCATACATTATAGACTGAAACATACACTGAGTGATTCACAGTTCTGCAGAAGATGATCAAATATTTAAATCTGGTGCTTTCTCCAAATTATACTCTTATGGATTCTGAACAGGCTGCAATATTAGCTGTAAAATGAAACTTCCAAGAACAAGGTTATAAGGATATGACTTCCACTTCTGGCACAATGTTTGCTGACATGTATAGCCCTTTGGAAAAGCAGCATTATATGACAGTGATCCACTAATCACAATTAATTTCAAATGCACTGCTACATTAGCCTACTTAACAGAAGCTGAACTCCCCCTACTCTTTTTGGCCAGTAGGTGGCACCTGATGGCTGCTGCTGAGGTCACAGTTTTCCAAGATGGAGGAGAAAAGGAGACAGCAGACTGAGAGTGGAGTGCTGCAGTACACTGAATTATCACCAACAGATTCTGTAATGCAGGAGACTTTTGTTAGAAAGCTGAAGGAAGGAGGCCTTGAAATATTTGTTTATGGAAATGATGAACTGAGGTAAGCCAAATGTTGATAAGGAAATAAGTTGGGAGAACTAGGGTGGATCATGTGCTGGGAGTGGTAATATAGAAGTTGCTCTGCCAAATGAATCATGAAAAGGAGCCGGATTACTGGAAGGTTCTGACAGCAGTTTGGGGGGTTATGCTTGGTCATTGGAGTAACTATTTTTAAAAGCATGCCCCTGCAGTAGGGTATTGCTGCGAGAGGTAAGAAAAAGTCTTTCATATGTAGAAATGATAAACAAAGGTAAGAAAAATTATGTGATCAAAGCTGACAGAAGAGAAGGACAGATGCAGGAATAATAAAACCAGAAGAGAAGACCAGTAGTCAGAATTAAAACAAACAAAAGTGACACAACTGGTATGAAGTTAGGGAAAGTATTATTTTATCTTTTGATGTAAAGTACAGGACATATACGCATTAATACATTAGGGACAGAAGATGTTTATGAGGTTACTTTTGAAACTTGTACTTTGCCTGAAACTTTTTGAATGAAGTGGAAAAAGACCTCATTGGCATCATGGAATGAGTATATTTTTCAGAAATTGGACCTGCAGTTAATGAAGAAAATAAATGTTCAGTTCAGAATATCAAATGCAGAGGAACTTGAGTTAAGCCTTTTTGATGTCTGTCTGTAATAAGGTGCATAAGGTTAAAAATGTATGACAAAAGAAATGTTTTGACGGGGAGTGAGAGGTATGGGTGACACTGGGGTCAAGCAAAAGATGAGATTTGGTCAGTGTGGGGAAAGGGGACAAACCACAAAAACTGTAGGCCTAAGTGTAGAAAACTCAATGGCGTTTGTCATTTTTTTTTTTTTTTGGTTTGACTGTCCCATACCAGAAAAGGAATCATTATGACCCCAATTCCAAAAGACTTGTGCTTAGAGTAAGTGACCATTTACATGGAGAGCACGCCTACAGTAGGTGTTTTGGAATATGAGAGCAAGTCTTTTTTTGGAATCAGGCCAGACTTACACTGAGAGCATCTCTTTTGGAATCTGGCCTTACAAGAAGAACACAACAGGAAAGACAATCTGATGATAATATAACTGAAGATACTGGTCAAGAAAATATTACAAGAAAGAGAACCGAAGAAGAAAATACAATCAATATGGAGAAGGATGATTGTACTGAGGCAGGAAATGTTTTATGAACAGAAAGTACTACAGTGCAATATAAAAACAGATCCATAGTGCTGGGAAATGACGGAGGAGAAGAGGGAGAACTTGAGACAGAAGAACAAGAATTAAATGCTGATAAATCAACTGGGGTGTGATGAAGGAAAAGAAAACTGAAGTAAAGATACAGCGAAGAAAGGAGTGACTTACAAATATTTTCACCGAATATAAGTAGCATTTGAAATGATATTAGAGGTGTGGTACTAACTGAATGGTGAAAACAGTTAAGCATGGAGGTTATATGTTCGTTAAATATAAGCTATGTGAAGGAAGTAAAAAGGAAAAGAACTGAAATGATATAGTTTAAAAAATGATGTGGTCAGTGGGAAGTGATACATGTCCAGGAACAGTGTTTTATGAATGAAGAGATAAAGATACTCATTATGACAGCAGCAGTACTTGGAAGACGAATGGTACGTGATTCAAGGAAGAGATGTGCAGTGACAGCTGTAGTTTATTCATTCAGCAAAATGACAGAAAGGAAAAAGTTATTTGAAGAACTTAAAAAAACTGTGTCCTGTTAAATACATCAGTTATTATTGTGGGAGATTTCAACTACAATTTGAAAAGGAGAGAGAAAAAATATAATATATTAACATAATAAGTGACGTTATAAGACACAGGAGGGTTGAAAATAGTGAAAAAAAACAGAGCATAGACATATATTAATAAGGACTTTTAGAACTGAAATATGTTATGTGATGTATTTAAAAGATATGAAAGAAATAACAGGTGGTGTGGAAATGTCCGAGTTTTAGCTCACAGAACAGTATGGGATAGAATAAGGAATGATAGAGTAGTGGAAGAAAGCAACGACATAAAAAGATTGACTGGAGAGTTTACTAAAACAGATGAATGGAAAGGGAATATCTGATTTTGTTGGAACAGGATACAGCAATGAGAGTACATTGTGAAAACTGGACATATTGGTTGAACACTTATACAAAAAAATACAAGAAATATTTTTGATTGTGGAATTAAAGTGAATAAAAGGAATAGGAAAGTATAATGAAATTATAAAAAGAAAAGCGTTTATATCACATTATTGAAAGATTCTCAGCTAGAGCGTCTTCTTTATGGAGACATGCGTGAATGGGCGTACCTTCGTTGAAGGTTGTGCATCAGGACCGGCAAATCGGCACATAAAAATCTACTGCCAATCATTAGCGGACCGGAGTTCCACTGTGGCGACCCCTAACCGGGAAAAGCTGAAAGACACAACAACATCGAAAGATGAAAATAGTGAACGCTATTTCATCGGTCCCAAAACATCTAAACATCAAAATATCGAACATTCAGAGCAGCGAATTTTTTCCCATGGAAAAAATTTGCTGCTCCGAAACACATACACACAACACAAGCACATCAAATAAACAGCAACCACACACATACACTTAAATTCCTACATCTAACGCTACACTAAACTAAACATACACTACTATCTACTCACTTACCTTAACCCAAGCCCTAACCCTAAGGTCTGTCACTATCGTACACTCACCTAACCCGCGCCCTAATCCTAACTCACTTAAACCACCCCTAACCCTAAAGTCTGTCACTATCGCACATACGCCTAACCCGTGTCCTAACCCTAATGTACAAACAATCGCACACTTACCTGAACCCGACCCGTAACTTTCCACCACAGCACTAAGAATAGCGAAGCCACAGAAACGGCCAACTGAATTCTTTCCCAAGGAAAGTATTCGCTGTTCAGCAGCTTTGCTATTCTTAGCGTTCGCTGAATAGTGTTCAATATCAGAACTTTTGAAGTTTTAATACTTCGATGTTCTGATATAGATCCAAAGAAACAGAACAATGTGGTAATAGAAGAGGAGAAAAAGAAAGAGATCTGTATGAGAAATAAAGAAAATATAAAAATAAATTCTTTAGACAAATATTTCTAATAGTAAAAAAAAGCTTCAACATTCTTGAGAAAAGAGGAAAAATAATAAATAGATGGGGGAATAGATGCAATGTTTGAGGAAGAAAGAAATATTAGATATAGACAGAGAGAGTGGAAATTGTGGAAAAGTTTGTGGGTAGAATCTATGAAAAGGAAGAACAAGTATGAATTGTAAAAAAAAGTGTTAAGAATTTTCTAGAAAAGAAGATGACAAAGAAATGGAAAACGGGAAGAAGTTTTTAGTTGATGTCTTAAAAATCAGATTTTTTTCTGAAAAGACAAAAAATGGAAATAATCAACTTGGAATAGCTGGATTAAATTATAAATATTATAAAGAAATGAATTTAAATGACAGCTTAACAATCTGTAAAACATTAAATGACTTGATACAGAAAAGAATAACAGAAGAAGGGATTAGTGGCAGAATGATTAAGTTTATCACAGATGAAAAATATAAAACAACTGGAAACCAATAACACTGAGAAATATATATTACAGAATCCTTATGAAAATAATACAAAAAGGATGCAGAAGGTTTTGAAATCAATGAGACAGAAGTGAAGGAAATGTTAATACTACAAGAAGTAACAGATTTTATTTTCAAAGAAAATACTATTGTGATGTGACAAAAGCTTTTGATAAGGTTAGCCTTGAAGCACTGTGAACGTTTCTAGAGGAAAATTGGATAGGAGAAAAAAATAAATGTTATCAAAACATGCTATGAAATGCAATGGGTGAAAGTTAAATGGATGGAAGAACAGATACATCATGAGAGGAAGAACAGATACATCAGAAGAGGAGTTAAAGATATCCATTAGGTATGTGTTTGTTTGTACTGGCAATGAATACAATAATTCAAAGATGTGAAATCAAAGAAGGAGAATGGGAGAAGGTTAAAGGAGTCGTAATAATCATTTGTCTGCCATATACAGATGATTTAATGATTAAAATAAGATATGGTGAAAAAAAGTGGTGGTGCAAGTGGAAACATTATTAAAGAAAGCTGAGTTACAGTAAAATAAGGCAAAACGTAGAGCTTGGTAAAACTAAGAAAATAAATAGAATATATTATACTAGAAAGTAAATAAGTGTATTAGGAGTAATATTTGGATAAGCTGAAAATGTAATAGAACAGTGGAAAATGGTGGAAAAAAGTAAAAAAAAAATGCTATAATGATAGAGATCTATCATTACACAAAAAAGTGCATATGTTATATAGATACATACATACTGAGGAAATTAGCACCTTAAGGGGTGTACATATTTCCAGCTTAAATGGAGTAAGACGTGTTAGAAATATTTTTAATGTCATGTGGATATCAAGACTGAATCCAATGAAAAGAGGACTGATATATGATTAAAAAAGAGAAATGAGGTTGAAACTGAAAAAGCATACAGTATACTTAGCATCCAGGCATTTTTCCTGGGTAATAAAAAAGGTGAAAAAGAGACAGAGTTTCAAATCATGGGAAAAATGTTATATGTAAGGCATGAATAAATACGGAACTGTAAAAGATGGAGAAGGCGAAACAAGAAAAGATGGAAACAAAAGAATGTAAAAATAAAGTAATCTTATGGAATGTGAAAATAAATGAGATCAACAGAAACTGAAAATGATGGTATAATAATATTATGGAGACATACTATATGAAAACCGTTAATAGGAATGAAAGATGATATAAAAATACCATAAAGAAAAGAAAGAAAAAGATTTAGAATTTTTATGAGAAGGGGAATTTCCTGTAGAGAAATTTGCTGCATAAATTGCCAGTTAAAGTAATATGAAATATAAGGTATTGGAAGAAAGAAAACGTGAGGAGTGTAATGAGAAAGGAAGAACAAAACCATGAGCTTCAGAATGCAAAAAATGAACAGTTTTGGAGAAGTTTTAACAAGGAATATAAATGGGAAGAATGTAAAAATATAACAACGGATATGAACATGGAAAATATGAGAAAGAAAAATTGTGAAACTGAAAAATGGGGCAGAATATTTTTTGTAGCTTTGTGAAAGATTATTGTATAAGAAAAAGTAGAGATAACCTGTTAGATGAAATAGGAAGATGCTTATGGAAGAAAGGATGGGGAATAAAGAAATTACAAAAAATAGTTGATGTCTTAAAAATCAGATTTTTTTCTGAAAAGACAAAAAATGGAAATAATTATTTTTTGGTGAAGATTATATGTTAATGTTTAGAAAACAAATAGAAATAAATATGTGTCATGCATATAAATGTGTACAATGGGATCTTTTAGATCCACTTTAGCTATCAGCAACTCAGGCAGAGAAGAACTTGGTTTAACATTTAATCCAAAGGATGGCACAATCATGATAGCATCACCCCCCACATACATACACACACACATAATGCACCACAGTGTCAGCACTGGAAAATTAATACAAATATCTGCTGTAGGAACAGAACTCAACTTTTTGATCTTCCAGCACCAAAGGTAAATATGCTACCTGTTGAGTCATTGACATTGACAAGAATGTGACTAAAATGTATAAGTTCATAGATGCATCTGTCCCACACAGAATCAAAGACAGAGCCCCAAGTAAAAACAAGCCACCCTGGTGGAAATGCAGCATCAATAAATTTTACAACAAATTCAAAAAGTTGCTGTCTAAGAAAACTAAGCCGAGGCCCCAACAATGGAACAGCACCCTCCTCAGCCTCAACAGGCAAATAAGACAAAATGTCAAATCCTCTAAGGGTAACTTTGAGAAAAACTTCGCAATCACAGCTAATGATAACCATAAGGCCTTTTACAGCTACTTACACAGCCTACAAGGTAGGCCCCAAGGATGTGCCAAACTAGTGACTAATGGTATCACAAAAACTGATCCTGCAGAGATAGTAAACCTGCAGGCGGACAGATGTATGTGAAAATTTCACTCCCTTATCCTCTCCAAATTTATTACAAAACCTTGCCCACAACTCCCCCCGCCCACTCTACATATCCAAAGAGTAGATCAGTAAAGCCTTGTCTAAGGCAAAAAAAACACAGTCTCTGTGGGGCCAGACTGCATCCCAGGCTGTCTTCTAAACAAACTAAAACATGAACTAGCATCACCATTAAGTACCTTATTCAATCACAGCCTAACCACAGGCTTTGTTCTGTGGAATGGAGAGCAGCAACCATTATTCCCCTCCACAAAGGTTGCTTAGCAACAGACCCAGAGAATTATAGACTCATAAGAATGACCAGCCTCATCTGTAAGGTCATGGAACTTAATTTTGCAAAGGCACTGCCTCTAGAGCAAAGGAGGTTATATCCCCTCTGTACTCCTCAAAAAGCAGGCCCATAATTGAGTATAACTTTCCTTTTGGCATGAGCACCTGAAGCAACTGGAGAGACCTCAGAAGTTTCTAACAAAGAGGATCAAGGGACTCTAGCACAAGCCTTACACAGACTGACTAAAGTCCCTGTCACTATACTCAGTATCATATAGACGACTTAGGGGAGACTTATGTCTGGCTTACAGAACAATCCCCAGCCCAAATCTAATGATTTTGCTGCACATCTGTAAATCAAACAGGACTACAGCCACCTGTTCCAGGGACCTAAATATGGTCTGCGACTTGACTAGGACATGCTGGAGGGACAGATTTGTCTCCCAGCGACTGCTTCATCTTTGGAATGGACTGCCAATTCATGTGAAGCAGAGCACCTCTATGACACTGTTCAAAAGGAACCTGGACGAGTGGATGGGACACCATCAATTCTTACCAGGGATAGCACCCACGACCCTCCTGGACATGGGCAGCCATTGCTAAATACAATCCTGTGTACTGACTAAAGTATCATTGGTATTATATTGGGATGAAATACCTAGGTGTGAGCCTCCTATGATCTTTTGTGTGTGTGTGTGTGTGTGTGTGTGTGTGTGTGTGTGTGTGTGTGTGTGTGTGTGTGTGTGTGTGTGTGTGTGTCTGTGATCAAACAAGACCCTCAGAAATACTAGCAAGAGTTTTAGGACAAAACTGTTACTTGACCATGAATTCTGGAACATCTGTTTGCTGCCTAATTGGGGAAGGTCGACCTAAAATACCAAGTGGAATGGAAACACATTAGAGCACATATTATACTATGTAAAGACCATGTAAGAAAGAGATGACTTCTTTCATAGCAATCAACACAGATACTAAGAAAAAATATTCAGGAAAGAATATCACTAGCACCCTTTTGAAGACAATGCAAAGATGAACATTTATGAACTATTATGGAGAGAAAGAGAAAATGCATTACCATGGAATTCCTGCAATCCATTGCATGCTTTACACAGTATAAAGTCCAAGGAATTAATGGAGGCATGTAATATATAAAAAAAACCCACACATTTATGCGATATTCCACCAAACATAGTTCATATGCTGTCTTTCAGTTTCAAAGCAAAACATTGCCCATTTGCTTTTCAGTTAAAAAAAGTACATTTTGCTACTCTATACAGTCCCAAATGTCCCACCAGTAAACAGGTTGTCAGAAAATGATCACGCTCTGGTCCCCAGCCAGTCCACATTGCAGGTCTCTGAAATACAGTGTCCCACCAGGTATAGCTCCATGCATTAGCTTTGAATGTGCTGATGCACTCCAAGCCTCTAGATCTTTCCCTCTTGATACATTTACAACTGAGAAAATAACTTCTGAATTCTAGCCCTCCAGGCTACTTCCTTTTATACACAAGTAACAGCTAATTATAATGTCACTAATGACTATTATAGAGTGTTGCCAAGCTACCTGTTTGTGAGGATGTCCTCATGCATCATACCATGACGCAAATTTAGTGGTACATTACTTACTTTTATATCATCCGTGTCCCAGCACAAAACCCCACATTTTGTACCCATAACAATGGTTTACAGGTCCTCAACAACCCATCAGCATTTCAAATAGGTAGAACAGCCTCTGGGTCACTGTTTACTGAAAAAGGATGGAGAGAGAGTGACTTTGCCATTAGTTTGTCTGCTTTGCATTGAATGGCATATGACCAGTTACCAAACTGAAATGTCTACTTAGCAAATAGTACAAGGCCTAGTACGCTCACTTTACAGCTAGCTACTCTATTTCAGTGGCCAAGTATCTCTTTTTGGCACTTCAACATCCTGCTGATGGAGCACACATAGTGCTCCTCACCTTGAATGCTTAATATAGCACTACCCAATACTTGCATCTGATGCATCAGTATAAAAATAAATTCTTTAGTAAACTCTGGAATCACTAACACAGGTTCACAACACAGGATCCTTTTTAGTTCCTGAAATGCTTTCCCTGTTGTAAGATGTGTCAAAGGACAGGCAGCAGTTGAAATTGTGCACAAATATTCTGTAATACTTAGCTGCTCTCACTGGCTTGGTTTGCTCTTCTACTGCAATTACCTGGCATAGCATCACAAATAGTCTGCAAACACTGTCCTGTTTCACGTCCTCACTTGTTACTGCAGAGAGTGCCTGAAGTACTATCTCACTTCTTAACCCTAAACTGTGGTGTTCTCATGTTTCTGCCTCTAGACATACATAACTGTACAGCTATCTACTACTTCTAAATGGCGCTATACTATGGAGTACTAAATAGTACTATAGTACAGTGTGTCAAGTAGTAGTAGTAGATAATTCTATCCCCTCATACCTTCGGCCATGAATCTGTACAACTGGAACTAACGGTCAGCTAACAGTGGCCTTGTGAGGTTAATTGCAGTGAAGACATACTAGGCACAAAGGTGCTGTGATTATAACCTGTAAATATTTTGAGTGTGTGCATCAACATTGAGACTGTGATCTACTGTTCTACGGTTTTTGCAGCTTTTAGTTCTTCACGTAATTCTTTAATTTTATTTTCCTTCTAGCTAACTTCAATCACCTCCCAACAGTAAGCTTCTCAAAGCCAGCAGAGTCTGTGCCCACCCAAAAGACTGGGAACTGCTAGCCTCAACTGAACATAGTCCAACTACAAGCATAATGTACGTTTAAAAACAAAGTAACAAGTGCTGTATTCGCAATTGTTCCATACATTTAGTGAGCACGCCACCACGGGCTGCAGTCTACCCAATTTATTCCATAGTACTGTTTCTAATTCCCCTCCCCTACTCCATACATTGCCATATCTATAAACCCCTTGACTCTTATATAGTGATGTTCGTCCATCATTGTCAACAATGACCAAGGACATCACATCGAGGAAGTTGATTGAGTACGGTGTGTCCAGCTCCGGCTAATCAGTCTGATGCAGGCTCGGAAAGCTCTGCCTCACATTGGGCATGAGTGGTCTGTTGGGTTGGTTGACAAACAGCTGGCTGTGAATTTATGCAGATCACACTTCCTCTATGCCTCTGCAGTCCTGCTCTGCTAGTAGGAGGTAGCGCCTTTGCTGATGCAGCTTTGCCAGGCAGGGAGGTCCTGCACTAGGGTTTCCCCAGGAGTCCAGATCAATGCCAAAGCTCTTCAGAGAGACTTTCAGCATGTCCTTGAAGCACTTTTCTGCCCAGCTTGTGTGCATTTCCCTCCTGCAAGTTCACCATAGAACAGTCTCTTGGGGAGGCATGTGTCTGGCATCCATACAAGGTGGCCTGGTCACCTGACTTGGGCTCTCCTCAGCAGGGTGTACATACTTGGCAGTCCAGCTTGAGAGAGGACAACTGTGTCTGGAACTTTGTCCTGCCAGGTGATTTTCATCAGCCTTCTTAAGCAGTTCATATGGAAGCGATTCAGCTTTTTGCCATGATGATCATGCACAGTCCATGCCTCACAGGCATACAGCAGTGTGGGCAGTACAACTGCTTTGTACACCTTCAGCTTTGTGGACAGTCTGATGCCTCTCTTCTCTCACGCTGACTCCCACAGCCATCCAAATGCGAAGCTTGCCTTGGCGATACGTGTATCTACCTTATCGTCAATGTTCACAAATCTGCAGTGTGTGCTGCCAAGGTATGTAAACTTGTCAACAGCCTTCAGGATCTCACCTTCAGTGGTGATAATTGGTTCTGCATACATCTTCTGTGGTGCGGGCTGATGCAAAACCTCAGTCTTCTTAGTATTGATTTTTAGGCTGATGTTTCTGCAGGCAGTGGAAAAGCAGTTCATACTCTGCTACATTTGGGCCTCTGTGGCAGCGTTGTGTGTGCTGTCATCTGCAAACAGGAAATGGTGCACAAAATCCTCTTCAACCTTGGTCTTGGCCTGTAGCCTCCGCAGGTTGAAGAGCCTGCCATCAGTCCTGTATCTGATCTTGATGCTGGTTTCTTCTTCATTGCTGAAGCCATCTGACAGCATGGCCAAGAATGAGCAAAAAGCTTCAAATCCATTAATATAAAACAAACCATCCACAGCACAAGGAATTAATTTCAGTCCCTTATTTAGCAATGTTAGATCAGATGTTGTAAGCTCTGCCTCAGATTGATAACAGAATTCATGTTAACAGTACCTTTTAAAGAAATTATTTTTAAGTCTGAAATTGCTTTGACTTCTTCCTCTTTTCCTTTGTGTTGAACAACATTGCTAAATAAGGGACTGAAATTCATTCCTTGTGCTGTGGATGGTTTAAGCATGGGCAAGAACATCATGCTGAACAGCATGGGTGCCAGTACACAGCCTTGCTTGACTCCATTGGTAACTGAGAAGGCATCAGAACAGTCTCCATCACCCAGTACTCGAGCAAGCATGCTGTCATGGAACTGGCGTACCATATTGATGAATTTGCCTGGGCAGCCAAACTACTTCATGATCAACCATAGCCCCTCACGACTGACGGTGTCAAAGGCTTTAGTCAGGTCCACAAACATTGTGTAAAGGTCCTTGTTTTGTTCCTGGCACTTCTGAAGTTGACTTGCTGCAAATATCATATCCACTGTCCCTCGGCCCTCTCTAAAGCTGCACTGACTCTCTGGCAGGTGTCCATCTCCCATGTGTTGAGTGAGGTGGTTGAGGAGGACTCTGGCAAGGATTTTGCCACCAATGGCCAGGCGAGAAACTCCTCTGTGGTTGTCACAAGACTGTCTGTTTCCCTTCCACTTGTAGAGATATACGGTGGAGGCATCCTTTAGCTCCTGAGGGATAACTTCCTGTTGTCATATGGTCTGGAACAGCTCAGTGAGCTTCGGTAACAAGACTGGTCCCCCTGTCTTGTAGATTTTGGCTGGAATGGAGTCAAAGCCTGGTGCTTTACCATTGGAAAGAAGTTTAATCGCTTCCTTAACCACCGATTCCTTTGGCGGTTCTACCAGAGAGGTGTTAATTGCAACTTGCAACTTGCGGCATGCGGTCAGTGGCTTCGGCATTGATAGAGGAAGGCCTGTTTAGGACACTGTTGAAGTATATAGTAATAATATGGACCCAAAACTTAAATTACGTCTTGCTTCAAAGTAAGGTTATAGTGTTCTATAGTTCTATAGTTACAGTTCTCTATTATAAGATTTGTTCATTACCTCCTCAGAAGTACTCTATTCTGCACCTTCATACTGATGTTTTTTTCACACAAAAAGTGCAAACTGGAAACTCACTCTAGTCCACTCCGTTTGCCCTTGAGCTCACTCTGCTCCCTACCCCCATTTCCATACACCCCTGCATCATTTTACTTTATAGCTAATCATCCTTACCTTTCCTTCTGTGAACCTCCCCTTCCTGTATAGCCCAACCCATCAGATCCAAACCTCCACTGACCCTGACCTCTCTCACTTCTCCTACACTATCTATAACACACCCCTTCCCCTCATCTACTGCTCATAACCATCCACTATGCTCCTCCTCCTCCTCTTCTCTTCCTGTCCTTTTCTACTCCTTTTCAACCTCACCTCCTATCATGATCACTTCAACATAGTCTCTTATTCTCCCACTGCTTCACACTACGTCACTCACAACAAAAAACAATACTCCTCGAGCATCTCCCCTACACTCTTCAACTGTACCATAACACCTTTCCCCAAAATAATACTGCCTCCTAAGACCTCTCTATTTCCCAAAACCAAACAAAAAAATTCCCTACGTCTTTCCCTTTAAATCACTTCTTCTCCCACCCTGCAATACCTTTCTACTTTCCAGTGACATCCACCCTAATTCTGGTCTTCACCCTAACTCTACTACTGCTACTACTTCTGCATGACATACAGTACACCTTCCTAACCCAAGTCCCAAACACCTCTCCTTCTACTCTATGAACCATCACATCATTCTTAACAAAACTGAATTCCACTCCTGGATAGCCCAACCCCCCAACATTGTAGCTCTATCTGAAACATGGCTTAAGCCACACAACACTGATAATTAATTACTCCCCCCTGGTTATAATATACTATGCCTTGATAGAGCTCACAAAAAAGTTGGAGGTGTTGCCATAATGTACTCTGACCTCCTAACCTTATCCCCACTAACCAACCCACCCTGTTCCTTTCACCAAGCTGAACTCAGAATTGCCAACTGCAAACTCAACAATCACAAAACTCTCACCATAGCTGCCATCTACATAACCCACAGATTCTCCACTGCATGTCTGACAACATAACTTATGAATCAATAATACTGGGAGATGTTAATATAAACTGGACTGGCTTCCCCTTTCCTCTAATTCTCCTACCACCAGCATTAACTTATTACACAGCTGATCTCTACTCCTACCTTTCTTTATAACCAACTAATACAATATCTCTACTTGACTGAATTCTTCTTCCCAAACCTAACCTCTATCACCACCCCATACTACTCATTGACTCCATTAGTGACCACTGCCCCATACCCATCCTAAGATACTCTCCCCACCCCACCAGACCTCATAAATTTAGAGTGTGTTGCAAGCTAATTAACTTTAATAACCCCAACACAATCAACAATTCTCTCTTAGCCATTAACCGGTCCTTCATCAAGTCCCTACCTCTTGAAGAAGCTGTACTCCACTTCAACTCCATCTTTCTAAATACACTGGACTCCTTCACCCCTGTCTGCACCGTTAGAGCCAAATCACTTTGTTCCCCCTGGCTCACCAATTCAATTCACTCTCTGATACAAAACAGAGACTCAGCCTGGAAACTCTGGACCAAGACCAAATCTCCCATACACTAAGAAACATTTACGGAACTCCATAACCTAACCAAAAACACAAACATTGACAAAAGGAACTTCTATCTCACACCCCAAACTACAGGACCCAAAAACCCTAAAAAATTCTGGAACACATTTAATCATATTCTCTACCCAGGAAACCCCTCAACCCCAAGCCCATGCCTCAATTACTCACCCCTAGAAACCACATCTATAATCAACACCTACTTCACAGATACCATCAGCAAACTTATGCAAAACTCACACCTCCAACCACCCCACGACAAAATAGCCTTTTCTCTCTAAATCCTGTTCCAACCAGTTACATTTAAAAAACTTATTCTTAAACTTAAACCCTGCTCCCCTTCTGCTGACAATCTGCCATCTAAGTAAATGCTGCTGCTAACTCCATATCTCATCTCCATACAAATCAAATGTTCAGAGAATTCACTGCCCCACTCTCTGGAAAAAAATTTTACACCATACCCATTCACAAAGGAGGCAATTCTGCTGAGCTCTCCAACTATCGACCCAAGGCCATACTCTCTCCCCACTCAAAATCTTCGAGCACTACATACACAAACAAATCACTGCTTACCTCACTAAAGAAAACCTGATCACCCCTACTCAACGTGGATTCAGCTCCCACCACAGCACCACTACTACACTTCTATCCTTTACTAATATCATCTCCCAAGCAAGAGACAATAGCAAACTAGAGTCTTGCCTCTTTTTAGGTCTTTCAAAAGCCTCTGACACTGTCTCTCACTCTATTCTCTTCTCCACTCTCTCCCAATACACCTCTCTCCTGCAACTATCTCCTGGTTTAACAGCTACCTCTAAGACAGACAACAATCTGTTAACTCATTACATCAGAGTGACACCTCCAGGTGCATCTGCAGTTAACTCCTACTGCCGCCTCCAGGGTCAAATATTGTTGGTTCATATTTGCCTCCATAATTCCTAAAACCTTGCTATGTACAAAACTTTGAAAGATATCATCTAAAAGCTTACACAATCGTAAACTCAACTGCATTAATAGCTGCCCTTTGTCTAGTGCAGGTAAAAAGATATTAAATGTTGTTTTTATGATATTAATTTGTATAGATATAATTTTCACATTTTTCTAAA
The DNA here is from genome assembly GCF_019279795.1 of Protopterus annectens. Classification (NCBI taxonomy): domain Eukaryota; kingdom Metazoa; phylum Chordata; order Ceratodontiformes; family Protopteridae; genus Protopterus; species Protopterus annectens. The sequence continues at coordinate 1,882,419,778 of NC_056731.1, read as the reverse complement.
TATCTCAATGCCCAAGGCACATAACCAGAACTCCTTAGCCTAATATGAAAGCTCTCAGCTAGATGAATAAAATGCGGCTGACACCATGTGTATAACTTGAGTGGTTGTTGAGATATTGGAAGCTGTTTACAAAATATTACATAATTAACAGTTACTCCCCAGGATTCTGCAAGCTCTGCATGGTGTGCAGGAATAGTACAAGAGCTGCTGCACGCAATATGGCCGATGACTGATCCAGGAACGAGCTCCCGGGACATGCATGAGCGCTCAGCTCCTGTATGCTAATTACCCCATTTGCTTGTGAAAACCATGCAGATGAGGTGAATTAGTGATCCAGGAAGCAGGCCAGCATCTGTGCAGGAATAGTGTAACCTGCAGAAATATATTCGGCTACTAACCGAATACATTTCTGCAAATTACAAAACAGAGGCATTACAGCTTCAAAGAAAGCATATATTCAATGTAGTAGGCATGCCAATGGCCAAATATATGCCCATTGGCATGGTAAATAGTTGCAAAATTATAAAAAATTACTTTATTTTTTTGGATGATTTCAGCTGTTTAAGCATAGGGCAGTGGTGCGCAAACGGGATCGGCCCAAAAATAAGAAAAAAAGTTGGAAATAAGTTATTAAACCAAAATCAGCATTCTGCCGTAATAGTCAATGGCATGCATAAGACAAAAATACCATGGAATAGTGGTTGCTAAGGGGGAAGGCTGAGTGTCAGTTTTGTAACCATGCATTAGCAGTCAGTTTTATGCAAATGAGGGGATTGATACTGAATCACAGATATCTCCTCAATGTTAGCTTGCACGCAACCGTGTAGGTGCAGCAACACCATGATATAAGCATAAGAGGTAGATGACCTCATAAGGGGGAGTGTCATACATGGTGTAAGCTTATTGGAGCTCTGTGGCTCGGGTTTGCCCTTAGCTAAGCACAGCTAAGGAAGGGTGTGTGTCTGAGGCTGCCTAGCAGTATTTACATTGCCTAAACAGGTGTGCACGCTGCGCACTGGGTTTTAAACAAAAAAAAACCCCACAGGAAATACCATCTCTGTTCAGATCTGAGCAATGGGTATGCGCGGCGTGCCTTGGGGTTAAAAAAGAAGGCAATGGGATGGGGAAACAGCAGTAGGAAGGCAATCAAGGAGAGCTGGCATAGCTGGCAGGTGAAATGTATCAGCATCAGCCAATTAAACAGGCAGCAGCCCAGCCCAGCACACTACTATAAACTATGCAAACATCTTTCACTCTGGTTTTTCCCACAAACTCTACACCACCGATGTACACAGACAGGGAAATTTTACCTGACAAAACTAACAAAATGATAGGGGCTGCTGTCGATCTCATACATCAATATGTGGAAGAGGCTGAGGGTGGTGAGGATGAGAATGCTGATGACCAACCCACAGTGAGGAGAAGGAGAAGAGTGTACAGACCCAGGGTAACCTACCAGGGGCTACATGAGCTGGAGATAGTGGAGCGCTATAGGGTGGGCAGGGACATCCTACAGCAAATTGTTGAGCTGTGCCGGCCACGCCTCACCCAGAGAACAAACAGAGGGTAACCCATCTCAGTGGATATCAAGGTATGTGTAGGCTTAAGAATACTAGCCACAGGTACCTTCCAAAGGCCAACTGGGGATATCATGGGGCTTTCACAGGCATCAGCATCCAGGGTACTCCACCAGTTCCTAGATACTATGTCATCACATGCCGGTGAGCACATATATTTCCTCAACACCCATGAGGAACTGACCAGCGATATGAGTCTCTTCCACCAAATAGCAGAATTCTCTGAGGTAGTGGCTGCTATAGATTGCACGCACATACACATCAAAGCATCACCTGGCAAGAAGGGTAGGGTCTACATAAACCCCAAGGGCTTCCCCTCCATCAACTTCCAGGTCGTGTGTGATCCCCAGGACATTATAATGAATGTGTGTGCTGGCAGCCCTGGAAGCTATCATGACTCCCACATCTGGCATATGACAGAGCTGTACCAGAGATTTGCTTGTCCCTGACATCCCATATGGCCACCTAGTGGGGGATGCTGGTTATGCACTGGAGCCGTGGCTGATGACACCCATCAGAAATGCACACACATCCAAACAAGAACTCCATAATGAGGCACACACACAAACCAGAATCATAATAGAGTGTGCGTTTGGGATGCTCAAGTCACGGTTCCGGTGCCCGGACATATCAAGTGGAGCCTTGCAGTACTCTCCAACTACATGTACACAAATTTTCAATGTATGTGCCATGCTACACAATATGATCCTGTGGAAACAGCTGCAGCACGAACAGCATGGGGCAGGGCCACACAGCTCCCCAACATTGCCAAGGCCAGCACAGGCACAGAGTGACTTGGAGGAACAACAACCTGAGCTTGCCCATGTAGGCACAAGAAGGCATGCCCAGGCTTTGGCAAAGAGGAAACTCATAGCACATACACTGACATGGCAGGAACCCAGGGAATGACACCTCTCTCTGACACACATACAGCTAAAGGGATGCCAAACCTGATACTTCCTGTGCTTTACCATGTATAGGGAGTGTACTATGTGCATCCGACATAGTCAGCCCTCCAACATCATCCTCAGTACTGGCACAGCCACAAGGTACATCACTCTTCCTATCAATTGCTGAATGGAATAGTATGTTCTGCTTCTTGTATCTATGGTAT